>NC_090871.1:4690979-4735979 GCF_036669935.1 Montipora foliosa
CGGGGGAGGGAAAAGTCGCGGTGTTATGTGAAACAAAGTTTACTAAACAACGTCCCAAAGAGTGTGTACAAGGCTCAGTGGTGGAGATTCTAAACTTGTAATAACAACTTCATGGCTTCGACTCGTAATGCGAGTTAAAGGTGATCCCACAGAAAGAAAAAAGTTGTCGAACGATTTTCTTGAAACTTTCCCTGAATGTTCCCTACTAATCCCTGTTTTGAGAACTGCAATAAAAAAGATAAGTCACCGTGCGTAATTAAGAGATATAATGGGCCAATCTTACCCCATAGACCTACCTAATCGGCCGGCTAACTCAATATTGTACCCAATTCAAACCCTTTGGGAATAAAACGTTTTGTTCCAAGTATTTCCATATCGTTTAAATATCAATGCTACATTATAATGCAAATACAATACACAAAGAATCTCAATCCCGGGAGGTTTTAATTGGGTACATTGAGTTAGCCGCTTTGGTCCATTGATGCCTGTACTGATACTAATCACGCGCGTTATTTTATCGGTTCAGGGTACATTTTGCTTTAGCTAAATGAGAGGATTTTTAAACAATCGAAAAAACACGATAGGCAGAAAGTCTAGAGCATATGGATCTGTCTTATAAAGTTTATGGAAAATCACTCAACTTAAAACAAAGTCGACTCAAAATGTTTCTCGAGTCATTCTTTTCAAGATCATAATTTACATCCCTGGGTAAGGGGCTTTGTGTACGTTTTTAGCTCTTTCTTTTTTTCCCTTCCGCGAATTTTTTTAAATTTTTTGTTTATTTAAAGGGAGTAATTTGTAAACCAAAATTATGCAATAAAAAGTATGTCACCTGTCTATCTCGATTATCGTAGATCGAAGGAACAAAATTCACCTTGTTCTCTAACCTGCGATCAGGCGAATTTTTTTAGGCGATTTTTTTTTAAACGATGAAGATGATAAGCAGGGAGGGAGGTCATGATCGCGGGTTACTTGTTCTCGGAATGCGTGAGCTTATTCGCAAAGAGTTATGGGTCATTCACATTTTGAGGACTGTTTTAGCGTGTATGATCGGCTTACGCCATATTTACAATGTCGCAAATTTGACCAATTTATAAATACTGAGGAATCACCTTAAGGTTCACACTGCAACCAGTCGACCTTAAGGTTCACACTGCAACCAGTCGACAATCAGCCATAGTTTGATGCGACTCTGGTTAGAGAATTCTGAATGTAGCTGAAAAAGTTACAATTCAAGGACAAAACGTTTCGACAATCCTGTTTAGTGTCTTCATCAGGGGTGATCAAAAGCTATCACTGGAGTCCTTTTATATGCCAGTGTTTTCATCAGGATTTTGTCTTAGGGAGTCCCAGGGTCCCCTTTCCTGAAAAATAGGGGCCCTGCGGGATCTTAAGTGGGACAAAGTTACTTGCGCTTCATGACAAGGGTGGAAAAGTCCTTCGTGATTTCTCTGTAAATTTCATGAAGGCACGTTAAAATTGGAACTCTTGCAATGGTGGCCCTTCGACAATTTTTGTAAATGTATTTGATTTGTTGGCCTCGAGACAGATCTTAAAGCTCATGATCTTTTTGTAGGCGTCATAGGCAAGCCATTTGTATTTCGACTGCCATTCACTCTGAAAAACACGATCTTCCTTCAATGAAACAGCTTTTTGATCTTTGCTTGCTGCGTTGTCCTTTCCATCGTCCTCCTTATCAGCATTTCGATGATCCTCTACACTTTCTTATATCCTTGGTACTTGGGGCGAAAGAATATAATTATCTTCGTGCCACAACGAATAGCATGAGCCTTCTAAATTACCTGTTACAAAAAGTACTTAACTATGCAGGAATTGAACTAAAAACTTGGAAGCGATATCTTAAAACCCGTCGGGACAGGAAGTCAAGGCCCTCAGTCCAAACCGGGTTTATAAGTAGTAATTTAGACTTTAAAAAGTATAAATTACTACTTTAGCTCACAGGTACAACATTCCTGACAACCCACTGACAACTGAGATATGAAATGATATTTATTACCCAAAGAGCTGTTCGCATTTAATTTTTGCCGACTTTCTGCGGACACCATTTCCAAACTTGAAAAAACTGGCCAGTTTTTTCAAGTTTCAATCCATTTCTATCCTTTCCATCCACGGATGCAAATAACAAAGAATAGCTTCAATGCACTTCATTTGTTATTGGCAAAGAAAAGCGATTTTAGCTGTTTTAAAATTAATTTTTCTGAAATTTTTTTTCGGGAAAATATACTTCACAGCCCACCGTTCCAAGATTTGCAAAGACCGAGAAATGCGCCATTTTTATTTTTCTTGCGGGAATTCCGCAAAGGCGCGGCCTGGTAAGAACACTGTAAATAATAATGCCTACCAAATTGCAAAACAGGAAAGGGTGCGTTCATTAATAGCAATTGGTTCCCTTTTCTTTTAATACGATACAAATATATGTCAGGTAAAACGCCGCCATCATCAAGGTTCAAAGAAGCAAGAGCGGTATTGATGTGCCAGGCCTCTAGATGTATTCTACGCAGTTGTGTTCAGTTTGGAAGAGTTTTCCTTTTTCTAAGAAAAACCGCCTTTAATGCTCTTTCAACTCATAATTACAGCAATTGCACGGGACTGAGGTTAGGCAAAAAGTCTTAGCGTCTGGAAAGGTTACATAGTTACAAACTTAATTGACCACTCCCCAGTGGGGCTTTTCAGGGCCAATGAAACAAAATCAAAAAAATGACTGAACACAACAACAGCAAATGTTAAGAATCCCAACTGGCCGGAGGCAAATCAGTTGGCCCTTTACGAGTGCGTCCGAGAAGTTGAACAGTGGATAGAACGAGTCTTGAGCCGGGGACCTCCGGATCTCAAGGCAAGCGTCCTAACCACTGGGCCACAAGGTTTTTGTCCTAATCGCGAGAAACGTTGTATCAACGGACTTTTTATGGAAAACACGGCGTTGAGAGTCAGAAGGGCGATATTTGTCAGTACGTCCAGGGTTTGTCCTACACCTTGCATTACCGTGACCATGTCGGCAAGGAAAGCCAATTTAAAAAATGGTAAAGTCTGCTTTTCGAGCCAGTAGGCCCATTATATGTCGGCGCTTATCTCCGGTTTCCGTAGCGCCTCTACTACACCCTGGGTGGGGTGCTAGTCCATCGCAGGGTTACCCTCAGCATTAAATTCGCCGGTCCCCATTTATACAGATGGGTGGAGAGAGGCACCGTGAGAGTAAAGTGTCTTGCTCAAGAACACTACACAATGACCCCAGCCAGGACCCGAACCCGGACCACTCGATCCGGAATCGAGCGCACTGACCATGAGGCCACCACGCCTCCTACAAGGAAAGCCAATAGCCGTGCCAAAAAGATGTTTATAGAAAGTGCCACTGTAAGCAAATTGCGCGGTGTTTAGACAAAAAAGACATGCAGCAGACCTATCAGATCCTTCACGGGCAAATTGATGGATATAAAAGGGGACTCTTGTAAATGCATTTGATCACCCATGATGAAGACACTGGACAGGAGTGTTAAAACGTTGGGTCTTTGAATTGAGCAACAATCACTTAAAATTCCCCAAGCCAGAACAACATCAAACGTATGTTTGATTGTCAACCTGGCCCCGGGTTGCTCGATGCCTGGTTAGCGCTAACCATGCTTCCCGCAACCTGGGCCCGGTTGCATTGTACACCTTAACTTACGTTAGGAGTCGAAGTTATGTCTGGGCTTCAAATCCTGTTGGAAGCTCTCGGATTTGTCAAAAGTATGAGCATCATCACCGAAAAAAGCGCATCTCTTCTATATTTTTACTAAAAAGGTAATTTAAACAACCTGATTTGCTGGGCTATCCCTTGGTTTTCACACACACAAAGAATCTCATTTTTTTCAAGCTTCTCCCGTCGTTGTAATTCTCTCATGAATTCAATCGCCACAAGAGTCTTTCCCGTTCCAGCGGCTCCACGGACCCACAATTCTCTATTGATCTCTATCTGTTGATACACCAACTTAAATTGCTCTGCGGTTAGGAGATTCAGAAAAGTGACTCCTATTTTGTTCCCAACAGGTGAAGGAACTGCCGCTAGAATAAGCACGAGCGCCATAAGCACACGGTTCGTTTTCTCTCGATCCATGTTGTATCCATGAGGGTACCAATTACACCTCAGGCAGGGTTCTCCCATGTCATCACAAGGTACCACATGGTAGGACACGTAAAACTTTTCCCTGCAACCGCCATCCTCGACGAGTCTACGTTTGATTTGCGTTGCTGCTTCTCTGCTGTATGGCAAGAAGGCGTCGGCGTCATTTCCATGGCAGAGGGTAAAGAGATACAAGCCATTTACATTCGGACTAATCAACAGCAAGTCGCAGATCATCCCAGCCGCTGCACTTCTGTTGGCGTGCCAACACCGCGACGCAACGAACAAACCCTTCTTATTGCCACTGGAAAACTTCTCTTGCATCTTTTTTATGGCAATTTGTGCGTTGTCGGGAAGGTTAGCCTCGAAGCCACCGGGTGTCACGGGAAACCCTTCTTGTGCTAGAAAATCAAAACAACATAACTGAAATCAGACAATTTGCGAACCCAAATCTAGATCTGTGGAAAGTTTTGCAAATAAGCTAATTCTATCAATGGCGTGAATCAACATTTTCCTTACCAGTAAAGAAGGCATCTCTAATCTTTTGGGGTTCACCTTTAATAGTCAGCAAAGTTCCTTTGGAGGTCTTTAACACTTTTTCAAACCTTTGGCACAATTGCTCTGTCGCTGCAAAAAAAAAAAGCGATTTCTGACTAGTGGGGCAGACATTCTTGTCTAGAATATACCCCGTAAAATCCCCGGTTAAAGCCCCCCCCCCCCCCCCCCCCACTTATAAGCCCCTCTGGATATAAGCCCATCATCGATTTATCTGTTAACAAAAATATTATTCCGGATATAAGCCCCCACCCCCATATGAAGGCCCATCCATTATGCAACTACGTTTCTTTTGCGTTTCTTTAGCGAACATCACAAATTTTAATCGAAAGTTAATACGGCTTAGAAAGAAACAAAAGTTCATGCTTAATTAACACAACTATGAGTTCTGTTCGACCGTTTACTTCCAACACAACTGTTCAATGACAATGTTTTGGAGTAACGGAGCAAAAAGCTAGCTACAATCGGGCAGCTTTGCATGCACGCAGATTTTTTTGTAGCCTCCCTGCAATGAAAT
This sequence comes from Montipora foliosa, assembly GCF_036669935.1. Classification (NCBI taxonomy): domain Eukaryota; kingdom Metazoa; phylum Cnidaria; class Anthozoa; order Scleractinia; family Acroporidae; genus Montipora; species Montipora foliosa. The sequence goes on from NC_090871.1 coordinate 4,696,169, forward strand.
CTGAGCCTTATGTATTCCTTTCCTCGCTTGCGATTTTTTTCCTTGCTCCCGTAAATGTAATATACACATGGTACATAATGACTTTGTAATTCAATATTCCAGCTCCAAGAACCCAAGTAATAGCTCTAAATGTAATGGTATGTTAGCTTTAATTCACTTCTCAGAAAATCATCAGTACGCTTTATCTCGTCTTTCCGAAACGTTTTTTTTTTTTTTTAAAATTCCGCTTCTAAGCTCCTCCCCTCACCCCGCGGTTTTTAAACCCACCCAAAACCCGTTACGAAGTTGTATATGCCCAGGGCTTTAACATGGGATTTTACGGTATGCGTTCTGAATTTTCCATGTACAATGACGAAAGCGACTTAGAATATGATAGGGATAGACTGACTGACTCATCCTGAATAGAGTGTTCACATTGAATGTCTCGTGTTACTGAAGTCAGAACATGTCCTAATGAGTGAGTGGAATAGCTGTAGTGTCAAGGTGACCTTTCCATGACTATCCCATAAGTTATTGGTTACCAGAAAAGACATGCATGGAGAGAAAAAAAAAACGAGGATTTTGCCCAAAACCAAGGCACTAGCCTTTAGCCTTCTTGGAAATGAGGGCTTGTGATCTGGCAATTAAATATGCAGTGCCTGTACTCAGTTGCAATCATAAGGGCTCAGTGGGGACATGGGAGCAGTTATCCAGGTAGATGCAGGGCTTGGAATCGATTGTACATTCACTACTGGTTGGAAGTAATATTTTGGTAAGCACACTTACCTTTGGAATGGGTACGCAAATCCTCTCCTGACAACAGCCTCTTCCTCCATTCGTTAAAATCAAGCATTCGAACACTTTCCTTGTTACTCGAGTCTCTTTCCAGAACTAAGCTTTTAGGGCAACTAACGAATACTCCACCAAGACTTTCCATGCTGGCTACCTTAACTACCAGAACAGCTTTGCTATCGGAAACTGGAATATACTCCATATCCCAGTGTACTTCCCTTTCCCACCGGGGAAAGCCACAGCACATTTTTTCAAGAAGAAACTTTAGTCTTTCCTCCATTACCTCTTCGCTGTTTTTTTCGATGTGAAACCCTTCAACTTCCCCTTCGTCTGTTATTCCAATTAGAATAACTCCACCACTAGAATTGGCAAAGGCAGAGATCAATTTCCGCACATGATCGCACAGGTTCTTGTTACTATCAGTTGCATCCAAAACTGTTGCGGATTTGACACTTTTAAACTGAACCCTCTTTGACTCATGAAAGGTTAGTTTCTGTCGTAAAGTTAATTTCAGAGGAATTTCCGGAAGCTGCTTTAAAGACTCTGCAATTAATGACTCCCTCACCCTGGTTTGCTTTTGAAGTATCTTAACAACTTGCTCATAAGTAGCTTGGTGAGCGGCTCTGTGGTCGCCAGGAAAGCGCAAATCGCATTCTCTTGAGCAAAAATGTTTTGGTGCATTGATAAATAACAGAATGCTGTCAGAGTCTACATGGCGATCAAAAACATCATCATACTTTGATGGTTCCACTATGGCGCGTAGTTGAGGTTCAATTGGCTCCCAAAACTTGTCTACCAGAGTAGGGACATTTTTGAGACTCTCATAATTGCTAATGCGCATAATCAACAATCCTCCTCCCGAAGTAAGGAGGGCACAGGAACCCTCTAAAACACTTTCCTCCTGTTCCTTTTTCTTAGCTTTGGCTGTACGTGGGCTGATTTCAACTGTGTAAGACATTCCCTCTCAGCGTAGGGCCTGAAATATTTAAATAGACAAATAGTAAATGGTTTGAATCTAGAGGAGTCATGACATCTAGGCTTAACTGACAGCTGACCAATCACATCAACAACCAGTGTTGATTCGATCTGCTGACATTACACCAAATGAAATCACTTGACTCTGAAGATGACTGTTCTTGCGAACGGGTCAAAAATTCAAGGATAAGTCATCGCTTCTTAATTTAAACTCGTTTAATGAACCGACATAACACTGAATCTGGTTTGTGACAACAAAAACATAGCCGAACAAAAACCTCGTGCCCGATCTGGTCCTACACTGAGCATGTCCGTGATAAAACTAGTTCCTAGTCCTTCTGAACATTCTCCCTTCCTTGATATGACAATATCAACAATTCAAAACTGACAAATGCAAAAGACTCGCATGTTAAAGTTCAACGGAATAAAGTTCTTGAAAGACACTTTCATCGTCTCTGAGATAAATGTAAAGTTCATGTCCTAATCGCAATGTTCTAGAGGACAAAGCTTCACTGCTGGTCTTCTCATGACACTCTTCCCAACTTGCACGTCCACCACTCGAACTTTTCCATCCTGTCCAGGGTACACTTTGGTGATGCGCCCCAATGGCCATCGTCCCCTGGGGGTGTCTGGTGACATCACTACGACTACGTGTCCTGTGGGGTCACCGATTGATAGGTCAATGGACGAGAATTTATCAGACCTTCCGCTCAAACAACTGCACTGAGAAGCTCCTCATCTGTGAAATCTGCACTGCTTAAGATGGCATAGATGGCCTTTTTGGCAGCTTTTATCATCACCTCATGGACGCCACTGAAGTGAGGGGCAAGAGGCGGGTTGAAATGCCATTTAATGCCATAACACGCTGTTTTCTCCTGAATCTTTTCTCTGTCTAAGCCTGCTAACTCTTCTAATTCATTATTTGCTCCGACAAAATTTGTGCCATTATCTGAAAGGACATCTTTTGGGAGGCCGCGCCGGGACACCATTCGGAAGAATGCGTTCAGAAAAGAGTCTGTATCAAGGCCATACGCTACTTCTAAATGTACTGCCCTCGTACCTAAACACGTAAACAGGCACAAATATCTCTTATGGCGGTTTTTCCTCTTCCCTGCTTGGTATAGAATGGTCCATGCAGCAAAGTCAACAGATTTCTGACTGAAAGCACGCAAGGACTTCTGGGTTCGAAGCCCTGGTAAGGGGGCTATAACTTGTTTGGTAGGGGGACCTTTCTCCGTCTGCACATGAAACATTCTTTCTCCCACTCTCTGATGGCTTCTCTAGCTGAGACTATCCAGTATCTGCTTGAAAGGTGAGCAAGGCAGGCGCGTAGCGTCCGATACGCATATACGCACGTGCGTACTTGAAGTGACCAGAAAATTTTGAAATTTTTAGCAATCGTTTCTATTCTTAACATTTTACTTGTACGCAACCTAGATTTCGTGATGAAAGCACCACTTTGATTAAATTCTAAAAACTAAAACAAAAGCTATACCATGTTCTAACTTAGTTTTGCATTGTACCTTTTTTTTGCACTAACAATGCAGTGTTGTTTGGCCAGCGTGCAACAAAAAGGCGAGGTTGCAAAGGAGCGACGTTCCAAGAACGTTCGTGACAAAGGAGCGACGTTTCGAGAACGTTCTTAACAATTCCAGTCACGCTAGCACGACCAAAACAATGTGTTAATGCACCAAGTTTGCTCAAAATAAGGGCAAGACGCTTTGTTCTTTGCTTGTATTCACACAACTATTTTGACAAGAAATAAAGAACGCAGTATTTTTCGCTGTGTTTACTTAGGTTTCTAGATCATATGTACTTGTGCGTACTTGAAAAAATGACCACGCTACGCGCCTGCAAGGACTTGGTTTGTGCTCCCGTGTTGGTTCTTCTCGTGACTGTCCTTTATGATCAGCTTAGTTATCTGGTGATTTCTGGGAAGAATTATGGGATAGCGAGTTTCCCATGGTAAGCAATCTGCGAATTTGAGCCTTCCGTCACACCTAAGTACACCTTCTTCATCCAATACCGCCTTCAGAGGCAACAACTTTGACCTTCCAGGTAGCCCTTTCCCTGACTTCAGTGCTTGGATTTCCTCCTGAAATTCTTCTTGTTGAGCCAGTCTAATAAAATGCATTTCTGAAGTGTCAATTTCCTCTGGTCCCAGAGCTGCTTTCTTGCGTAACGTTGATGGCAGGCGGCAGTTTTCTAGGAAACGATTCACTGTTGCAGACACCCTTGTAAGCCTAGTCCAGCTCGAATATCTGGTCGGATCCAAGCGGTCTTCTGTCATTGTGGAAAGAAATGAGCGTTCCTTGGTACTGCTTGCAGACTTCCATGTCGGTTCCCTTTTGGTTCCAATCTTCTTTTCTGGCCATTCTGTTTCCTCTTGCGTCAAGAACGCTGGACCCTTTCACCAGCTTTCTTCATCAATAAGTGTAGAGACACTTAATCTCTTGTCAACAGTTCAGCTGGGTTCTGCTTGGTGGGCAAATGCCTCCACTGTTCTGGGTCGGTGAACGACTGTATTTCCACGACACGGTTCGCTACAAAAGGTTTAAATTTTCGGCTACAGCCACGGATCCAATACAATACATTCACACTATCTGACCAAAATAACCATTCATGTTTGGGAAGATTCAGAACGTTCCCGACGGCCTCAGCAAGTCAGAGTCCAACTACTGCAGCCATTAATTCAAGACGAGGGATGCTAACGGCTTGAAGGGGTGTGACCCTCGATTTCGAATCTACCAGAGGACAAGTGACAGATCCATCTTTATATAGATGTCTTGAATATGTAGCCGCACCACATGCCTGCTGAGATGCGTCAGTGAAGGTGTGCAAGGTAATCTTCTTGACTCCCAATCCAATCCGCAAGCATCTAGGTACACAAAGGCGGGGAAGTTGCGAAAGTTCTTCAAACCACTCTTGAGCCTTCCTTAACAAGCTTTCTTCCACCAGGTCATCCCTGTCAACCCCACTTTCCCACATCTCTTGAAGAATTATCTTGGTTCGAATGACGTATGGCGACAAGAACCCGAGAGGGTCAAACAAGGTGGCAATTCCCTTCAAGAACGCACGCTTAGTACTGTAGTGATCTCTGCTGGGCGGATGGACTTGGTACTTAAATTCATCTTCGTTGGGGGTCCACAACACACACAGTGTCTTCACAACAGGCAGTTCTCCTCTATCAAGATCCACCTCTGTAACACAATCAGCATGTGGGATACGCTCCAACACCTCTGATACATTAGACAGCCACTTCCTCGCTTGCATTCCAGCTGAGGCCCACAACTGCGATAGCTGCTTGTACAATTCGATCCCCGTCTCCTTATCTGGAACCGAGTCCATGCTATCATCCATGTAAGTGCTCTTCAAAACGGTCTCTGCCTCAAGGGGAAACTGTGATTGGTACTTCCGAGCATGCTTTTGGGTGACAAACTGCGCCAGAAACGGTGATGAATTTACTCCAAATACAACCTGCTCAAATTCAAACACACTGGGATTTTCTTTAGTTTTCATGTTTCGCCACAAGAAACGATGGTAAGGCCGGTCAGATGGGTTCAACTTAATTTGCAAGGACATTTCCTTAATGTCACACATTAGGGCTACTGGGTCACGTCGGAATCGAAGCAATACAGTAAACAGGTCATTTTTGAGCTTCGGACCTTGCAGCAGAAAATCATTGACAGAAACTTCCTCACATTTTGCAGATGCATCAAATACAACTCGGACCTTTGTTGTGGACTTATCTGGCCTCAGGATTGGAAAGTGCGGTAGATACCATACTTGATCCGACTTTTCTTCCTCTTGTAAGACCTTGCGGATGTATCCTTTATCCTGGTACGTCTCAAGTACATCGCTATAAGCCTTGGCAAGTTCCGGGGATTTCTGAAGTCGTTTCTCTGTGCTTTGCAGACGGTGCATGGCCATTGTGAAATTATCTGGTAAGTCATGGTCCTTGGTTTTCCAGGGCAACCCGACACTGTAGTGACCATCCTCAAAGGTTAAGGTCTCAGCAACCAAATCTCTGGCTATCTTCTCCTCTGGTTTGACTAACTTGATTTCTTTGGAATCATCAACGTCCCAGAATCGCCGGACAAGGTTGTTCAGCTCGTGCGACTCATTCACCAGAAATGTGAAATTGGTTTGAGCTTGGCTTGCTTGTAACTCGGGGTTCCCAATACAGGTCCACCTCAGTGGTGTCAGTCTAGCAATGGGTTCTCCCGGTCTTCCCCTAACATCTTCCAATGAATACAACAGATCAGCCTGATCCACCCCAATAAGCAGGTCAACAATAGGCCTGGACCCCACTTGTGGGAACTTTATGCGCTCTAAGTGCTTCCACTTGCTTTTGTACAAGTTCCAATTCAAAACTTGCATGTTGCCAGTGACTCGTTCAGTCGTGTAAGCAGATGCTTGTTTGTGCACTCTTCCATCCAAACTACTGATCATGAACTCTACAATTGAAAAGTTAAGTTTCTCTTGATTGTCATTAAGCACCTTCACCGTCAACTGATGTGGTCCCCCTTCCAGTCCCAGTTCTGCAGCAACATCACTGTTCAAGTAAGACCTACTGCTTCCTTCATCCAGGAGAGCATTCACTTTCACTTGTCTTCCTCCACTGGCCAGATACACAGGAACGGTCCGTAGGGCCACGAACTCCAAAGGAACAGTGAGTTTCATTGGATTCGTTGTCATATGGGTCCTCTCATTTGTCTCTCCTTCTTCAGCTGATGCACTTACAGATGCAGGTCTGACCTGGCTGTGGAATCAATCTGAGGGGTCTTGACTTCAGCTCGATCCTCATGAAGCATTCGATGATGATATGATCTGCATCCGTTCAGTCCACACACACTGCTCCTAAAGCACTCTTCACCTCTATGACCATCTGCTAAACAACAAAAGCATAATTTGTGTCCTGTGGCTACTTCCCATCGTTTTGGCACTGTCATTCTTTTAAAGCTCTCACAAGACCAAATTCCATGTTGCCCATTGCACACCTTACACGCCTGACTTGGTTTCTTCTTATCAAGAGTGGAATTTCTGGTTACAAAAGATGATCCTGCTGTGGGGCTATTCCTCTCCTTCTTAGGGGATTCTTTGAGAACACCACTTATGGTCTCTGAAGCTGTGGTCAGGAACTCGGATTCTCTGTCAATAAACTCTCTCAATGTGCTCACATTTTCTGTTCGATGGTTGTCGCTAACCCACTGCTTGTACTTAGACAGAAGCTCTTTATTAAACTTCCGCTGTAGAGTGATGTACAATGCTCCATTTCCTAGCTCTGCCTCCTGGTTAGCATCCTTCAAGTTCACAACAATCCCATCAAGCAGTTCTGAAAACTTCTCCAGGTCTTTCTCATTACCTTCTCTCACTGGTTTAAAGGCATTCAGCTCTTCAAGTCTAAGTGTCAGGGCCCTTCGTTTTCCTTCATACTTTCGTTCTAAACGGGACTTGGCCACTTCATACGCTGCTGCTGAGTGTCCCAGGTTCTCAATGACTCTTAAGAGGTTCACCCTGAAGACATTCCCGCAATCGCAAAAGCTTGTACTCTGGTGTAGCTCCAGTACGGTCCACACAGGAATAAAATGCTGCTTTCCAAGCTTCATAACTTTTCCTTTGACCAAAGAACTTGGGAACCCTTACTCTTTTTAGAAGAGCAGAGGAGTCAGCACTAATCTGGTCTGCGGTGGACAGTGGAGATGATTGGTTTCTTCCAGTGGGCATAAACTGACCTTGACCTCCACTGAAGGGTAATAGACCTTTTTACCGATACGGCGGCCATTTTGATTTCTATTGTCTCGAAAGACATTATGGGATGCTCAGGGGCAAATTAATATGCATTTTCCCCCTGGGCATCCCATAGTAAGTAGTTGAAACAATAGAAATCAAAATGGCCGCCGTATCTGCAAAAAGGTCTATTGTTGCACTAATGATGGTACATAAACGCTCGGCGAAAACGTGCTCACTGTAGGAAACGGTGAGGCATGTGACTGATTCATTAAACTTTGGACTGAGACTACTGGTGTCGCTGAAGTGGGCTGTTGAAGCTGGAGTTGCTGTTCCACTGAAGAGGACACAGGCGGTACCGAGATTGAAGGATAAAACGGAACAAGTGGAGTCGACGTATAAACATTTCCGGGGAACGAGGGCGGAGGCAATCCGGCTACCATTCCAGTTGTGGTTGAAGCGTTCGGAATTTGAGTGCACGAAGATACAACAGGATGCGTTTGAGCATCAAAATCTTGTTTCTGTAACGATTTTCTTGACAACAGGGTCTCTTTAAAGCATTCTGATCGACTTGTCGATTCTCGTTCTCGGTCGCGTAATTCACTAGGGCTAGTTGTTTCGTTCCTTGGTCCGGTCCTGGCGCTGGTTTCTTTTTTTAAAGGTTCTGTGCAAGTTGCTTCTCGTATTCAGCAACAGTTCGCTCGATTTCTTGTTCGACTCGTATGAGCTCTTCTTCCTGTTTTGTTATTTCTTCTCTTAGTCGCTTCGTTTGGTCTTCAGCTGATGATCTGCTCGTGCCGCTCAGATATCCTTTCACAATTCCTTCGACTTCGGAGAAATCCTTCTCAATTGCATCCAGTTCCTTCGAAACGGCACCGAGTTTAATTAAATCCCTTATGTTTTCGTAGTAAGCTTCTAACTCTTCGCAGGCTCGAAGCACTCTCGTAAGCGTCCGTAAAAACACTCAGGCTCTCCATAACTTGCATTCTCGACGACAGTCCTCCTTCCATCACCATCATAAGCTTGTTTCGGTTCTTCGTGTATGAGCAGCACTTCGATCTCATTTTTCGCTTCTTCAGACGTTCCATATTCAAATTTTATACAATACAATACGATACAATACATACTTAATTGACCACTCCCCATAGGGGCTTTTCAGGGCCAATCTGAAACAATCAACGAAACAACAGAACACAACAACAACAACTGTTAAGAATCCCAACTGGCCGGAGGCAAACCAGTTGGCTATTTACAAGTGCAGCTGGGAAGTTGAACCAGGGACTACCAGGATCAAATTCAACGAGTGGTCAGAGCGGGTCTTGATCCCGGGATCTCCGGATCTCAAGGCAAGCACCCTAACCACTGGGCCACACTGCCTACAAATTCTCTTCGCAACCTCGCTCTGCTACCAAATGTTCTTGCGAACGGGTCAAAAATTCAAGGATCAGTCATCGCTTCTTAATTTAAACTCGTTTAATGAACCGACATAACACTGAATCTGGTTTGTGACAACAAAAACATAGCCGAACAAAAACCTCGTGCTCGATCTGGTCCTACACGGAGCACGTCCGTGATAAAACTAGTTCCTAGTCCTTCTGAACAACGACTTCAGATGATCTGGTGGTCTGAACATCAATAGCATCCTAAACATTCCTTCTCAGGACCACACTAAGCAAAGTATTTTTTTTCCAAAAGGACTAAATAAGTTTGCTTTTCCAGAAGACTAGAGACGGGCCAAGCATCTGCTGTCACCAAAAAAACAACAAGATGCCATTTAATTCACACATATTTTGCAAATTGATGAAGAACCAATGAAAAACTTTACATGGGAACACCCTTAATATTGTTTCTATGAAACCAAAAAGGGCAACCGACTGGAAGTGCTTGTTTAATAACGTTCACCTTTGCCAGTCTTAGTTATCTGTCCAGTGTTCTTTTACATATGCCAATATTGGATATCTGTGTTCAGTGCCTCGATAAAAATAGTACTTCTTGAGTACCTCCTCTGTTTTGTCTTGTTCTTTGCCATAATTTGAATCATTTGCAGTCTTTGACCGGAGAGGATAGTAGGCTCGATTTCCGCCGCTCACTCGAGTTCGGGTATCCTCCCCGAGAAGAGACGGCTGGACGCGTGAGCGATAGATTGTGTCTGTGACGTAAATCCAAAATATAATTTATGCGAAGTCAATAGTTGCGGGGAAATAGCATTAGACATCCCAAAAACACTGATTTTAAGAAAACAGAAACGTCTGTGCGAAGTTTCCAGATGATACGAGCTTGAGTTTGTGGTTAAATGGTCAGAATGATCAATGTGAGTTTGAATTCAACCGGCGAATCATCAAAAAAATCTTCGGCGGCTTCAGCTCTCGGTCGACCTCATCGGCCCCCTCGTTTTGCCACCAATAAACTGAGCAGTACTTTCAATTGATCTTGAGGAATTTTACTTGCTCTTACATTAGCGAAGTATGAGGAGAAAATTGCAATAGAAATGGATTTGAAAGCCGTATTGGGACATTCCATTTTTTATCCGCACCCCCCCTATGGAAGGCATTTTTCCGACAGGTCCCTTTTGCTCTGAAATCAGATTCCGACAGGTCCCTTTCACCTCTGAAGTTAGATTCCGACAGGCCCCTTTTAGTCTGAAGCTTGATTCCGACAGGCCCGTTTTTGTATAGAACAAACACTCCCGATTCCGACCCCCTAAACTGGAGCAGAGAGTCCAGATTCCGACAGGGTCCTTCTTGACACTTAAAAAAATGCCTTCCATAGGGGGGGTGCGGATAAAAAATGGAATGTCCCATTTTGACCTTGGCGCCAACTGGAAAATCAGTGAAGTTTGCGAACTCAGGCCGTAGAAAACGACACAGTTCCCATTCTCCAGCTTCTCGAACACTTTTCGTTGTCGCAATCTTCGATGTTTCCTACCTTAAACGCACTGTAAACCTCGAACAGGCCGGGTCAAAGAATACCTTCGCAGCCAAAACATATAATTTATGCCAGACGGATTTGTGCAGGCGAGTTTCTGATTGGCGGAGATTAACAATGGCTCACCTCACGCGTCCAGCCGAGATTTCGGGAGTGAGCGCTGGCTCATTTCCCGAAACAGCGGCTGGTAATCGAGCCTAAGAGGATAGTAGCTGTTCTAGTAGCTGAACATAATAGTACTGGTTAAATTATGCCCTTGCTTTAAGTGTCTGTGCAGCCGTTAGGTTGTACTTTTAGAATGGTACAGAAATTTGGGTTCAAACATTCTACTTGACAATTAAAATTGGTTTTAAAGTTGAAATGCTGTCAGTGAAAACTACATTAGGTAAGTTTGCAAAGCAGGTTGGTTGCAAAAGTTGGCATGAAAAGGGGTTCTTGAGTTAAGAAAATTAGGTAGTACATTGTTACCTGTCATTTGCCCCAGATGCATTCTTGATAAGTTCTTCAAAAGACATATCTTGGCTGTCCTCATCCACTCTTATGCTATTGGGAAAGTCACAAGACTGACTGAAAAAAAAACTATTATCAGGAACAAGAGTTATCCCCAAATACTGTATGGGGTAAAAACACTCAGGCTCTACGAAGGGTACATGCTTAAGCTCCTCCTCTCACTGCCCAACATACTCTACCAGTCCCTTGACATTTCCCCCTTTAACTTAAAGAGGCTAGGTCACGCTGTTTTAGGTAATTTTGTTTAATTTTGTTAGTTATGAGCACTAAACGTCAAATTGGCAGAGCAAGAGTCTTTCATTTGCAAAATCATGGCCACATAACAACGGAGAATGATTTTCGAACTGTTTAAATGACATTTTGATATAAACTGATATAAATTTGAATTCTATAGTTTTGAGCCGTTATTTTGTTATTTAATTCTATGACCATTTGATCAATGCTGAGATTGCCTAAAATTGAGTGACCTAGCCCCTTTAATAAAAGGGGTTCGCCAATGACGAGTAAAATGGTCTATCATTAGACAGCTAGCTAGCGGCCGGCCAGCCTGAGTAAAAAATCCAAAAAAAATTGTTTTAGGAGATCTTTAAGGGTTATCATAGAGTTCAGCAAAAAAACGAAGGGAAAATCTCTTATGCAAATCCTGAAAGTGGCTCTCTCTTTAAAAGGTACTCAAACCTGACAAATCTTTTAACCACTCTGGGCTTACAGCAATCTAACTGGAAATCACCTGCAGTCTTCACTGGATTCTTTTTGATCTGCTGATGACATTTCATCCTTGTCCACAGACATTTCGGGGGAACTCTCATAGCCACTGCAAAATTTTAGATTAGAGCTTTAGAATGGAAGTACATCCCATTCTATTGCAATAGAATTATATGGACTGACACAGGGGGCAATATAAAATGATCAGAATATTCAAGCAAATTAACATGCAATACATAAGATAAGATAACTTTATTTAATGTCAAAAACAAAGGAAGTGGTCGCCCAGTCTCCCAAGCCAGAGGCTCACGTTAAAAATTCTTGATGAAGAAAAGAGGCAAAAAGTTATATATGTACACAGAAGCTCATGGCTGTAAAGCATTTAACTCTGGTTCAGAGCTGGGGTTTTTTGGTTTAGAAATTTCCTTATTTGGATGTAACATAGCTCGAGCATTTTCCTGCGCGTGCAACTTCGATATTATTTTTGTCCATGTTTGGACATAAAATTGGTGTCCTAAAATCCCAGGCTTTCTTCCAAATAAAAAAGTTCCAAGTTACATGCTTCAAGGTTCTGATGTACAATATATAAGAGATAAGAGTATTATTATTAGAAAAAAATAATGGATAAAGCATCCAATCATAATTACCATATAAAAATAAAAGCTAAATAGAAAAATAGTGAAGAGGAATGAAATAAGGTTATAATACAGTTAGAACAGTGGCACCCTGAAAACTTAATATTGCCCACTTGAGAATGAAACTGATTGATGGTAGTTGAGGATTTAGCAGACATGGGAAAACATGTACAGTTGCTTTAGTTCATTTACTTGGTAGAAAGAGTGCTCTTTTTTTACAAGTAGATGCATGTTTATACATTTCATCTATTGCATAACCTGTAAATTATGCAAAAATATCTACATTTGTACATAGAGGAAAGCGAAAGAAAGAAAAAAGACATTTTGCACTTTTTTTGCGAGTCAAAAAATGAATCAGCTTACTGGTTTAATTTTACATCTGCAAATTTTAGCAACAAAAATAATACTCATGGAATGTGCAACTTTCACTACTGCCAGTCCAGGCAGCAAAGAAGTGCTTTAGTTTAGAGTATTTCTAAAAGGATTGGAAAATGGAATAAGGGCACACAGACCTTTCTGGAAGATCACAGCCATTTCCATTTTGATCCTATAAAACCAAAAATTAAAGCAACATCAGAGAATTACCAAAGAAAATAATCATTAGTCATTATAATGTTGCAACATTTTATTTAGCTTTGCCTGGAACTGACAATATCATAAGAACAACTTCTGCCAATTATTGCAGTGGCCTACATGTTGCAGAGACCAAAACACCAGATTTCTATTTAACTGCTACCATACATGCAAGTACTTACATCTTCTTTCCGAGCGACTTTTCGGGGTCGCTCTAAATCTGATGCTGTTTGACCTGTTCTTCCTCGTTTGCTTTCTGACTTTATTTCCTACCAAAGTGTATCCACTGTTAGTCTTTCATAATATTAAACTTCATTTAACAATGCAATAATTATTGATGTTAATGAGAGAACAATGAAAAATGGGCTGTAATTTTATGCTGAATCACAGGGTGTAAACCTGTGTGATGAACAAGATCTGATTATCTCCAGAGACTTTCTCTCTAATGCAGCTTAGTCTGTCTGTCATTTCTGGATTTTGAGGGATTAAACCCTCTGTATTGATTAATAATTTTTAAGTGTTTCAACGAAAAGGCTTACACAGGTTAAACTTTCACGTTTCGACAGTTCATGCTATTGGTATTGTTGATCTGTGTTTTGATGCAACCAACTAAGTTAAAGTTTTTTCTCTAATTTTGATGATGACTAAGATCATTTAATTGTCAACTGTATTTTTAGTGCTGGGGCACCAATATAGGCCATTTCCGAGTTCATGGCTGCCTCCTCTTCAAAGCGAGTCTAAGTGCGAGGTTTTCCTCATGAAAATTAGTTTACATTCATATCTAAAGTAGAACTAATTACCATCACAAAAACTTGGCATTTAGATTCGCTTTGGCATTTTTCCAGTCTTCAGGGGAATGTTTCCATATTTTAGATCACGCCTCTACGACTTTTCAACTCAAGATAAAAGAAGCTTTTCATATTCAAAGAGAACAACCTTCTCTTAATCAACAACTGCATCACGTAAATCTAAAACTATCCTTTTAATTCTCACATTGTCACGTTTTATGTACATTCCGTTGTTACTGGCATAATTAGCACTTTTTCGGTACTTATAAATTCAACCTAACGCTTTGGACATTAATCAACTGAAGATGACAGAAGTTTCTGTCGAAACATGTCTTGTAATTTCAAAAGTTTTGTCGTTTTCTTTAAATATGATCATTTACTGGCAACATGCAGGCCAGGCTTTCAAAATACTCTCACAAAATTCAATCAATCCCGTGAAACAATCAAGGCGGGCATGCAAAATCCACTTACAACATTTGGACATGCACTTAAACAAGCGGTTATTAAATTCCAACTTTCAATTTGAGCATTCGATTGCATCATTCAAGTTAAACATTGATTCATGCATGCAATGTTTTAAATTTTTAAAAGAACTATTGAGAAGCACACAGCCATGTATCTTGCATCAATTTAACATAAATTATGTGCCCCCAAAATAAAGCACCATGCCTTTACACAATACAGGAACCCTGTAGGTGTCTTGCTGTTCACATCCTCACAGGAACGTGATTTATACTGTAAATAATGGGTATGTACTAGTAATTTGAAAAAGAAAGTGAAGTGCTGCGAGAATAGAATCAGTTGCTGTAACAATGGAAATGTAGTTTATTAAAAAAATGTAAATGATCACTTTGCAGAAAGTACATGCATAATTAAATTTATGCTATAATTATATACCTGCCAATTTTTTCTGAGATATAGGCGTGAGATTTTTATCCTGGGAGTGCTGGGATTTTTGAAGACGGCAGGATCATTTCTGAAGATTTCCGAAGACGTCCGAAGTCTTCCGAAGAAGTCCGAAGTCTGTCGAAGACGTATAAACGCGTATAAACGCGAGCTCGCTCCCAGTGCTTTTCACTTCAAAAATCAGAGATCGCGAGGAAGGTATTGCCATTTATTTATTTTACACATGGTTTTCGTTCCTTACATGGGTCTGAGTTAACATATTTTTGGAATTTGTGTCAAGCAAGACGGCCACAACTCACATTTTCCAATCAGGCGTGAGAAATTAGCCCGCAAGCGTGAGCCAGCGTGAGATCGAAGTTTTCAACCCGCAGATGTGAGACTCACGCCTAAGGCGTGAGAGTTGGCAGGTATATAATTATAGGAGATAAAAGAAGTACCAAATGCATTGTTAACGCTGAAAACCGCGGGGAATTTGTACTGTGAGCTACTCCCACAATAAAAATTAACCAAGAAATTCACTTCTCCACTACCAGATGCTGTTCAACGCTGATATTCGGCAAAATTTTACATCAGAAGAAGTCAATCTTGCATTGAAAAACAAAACTAAGCAAAAGAAACTTTCACCAAAAAGTTGAAAACATGAAACAAAAGTTTACGCTAATCCTGGCTTAAGTTCATCCGCTTTCGAACAATCGGGTACTGGTAATGCCAGTCTCGTCTCATTTCTCGAGAGACGAGAGTCTCGTTTCTAGAGACCAGACTCTTGTCTCGCGAGAAGCACTGAAGGGGCAAGATTGGCATACATTAAATTTTGATTAAAGTCCAACGGCCCCACGAACGGTTGCAAATTTAAACGACAAAACGACGCTCTTGTCGAGCACGAAACAAGAATCAAAATTACAATACTGTTAAAACGGTTTGGTGGAAAAGCCGGGACGCATTTGAAATTTGTAATTTATGATAAATACGTATTGGATTCACCGTTTTCTTCTTCCGTAGCGATATATCGATAAAAATGTGCATGGAATGCTAAATAAACGTTGTATTTAATACCTTACCTGCGGTGCACTGTCGTTTAGAAAGAGGCAATCAGCAGGACGGTTTGACCGCTCGGAAGGTATGGGATTTGATTTTCTTCGAGGGCTAGCTCCGGGCCGTTTGGATGGATTTTCGATCGAGAAGTACGAGAAGAAGCGTGAATCTTTCGGTCATTCTCCTGCGAAGTTTGAAAGCGGAGCGGTGCGATTTTCGGGCTAAAAATTGCCCCGGCGCTGGAGCCGTTCAAGAAATTTCCGTCAGTACAAAACAGCGAACTCGAAATCTTCAAAATCGCTAAAAATAACGCAAAATAACGACAGTACACAAACATAGAATGATATAATGTTTGGATTGATTGTTCGAATCGAAAGTGCGAATTGAATAAACGAATGTTTGAATGGAATCTTCGAATCTTTATTGAAAGCAATCTTCCGTCAACTGAGGCGCCATATCCTCGCAAATGTAATGAGAATTCAGATTTCTTTCCTCGACGCTAACAATATATTACAATATTATTGAGTACTCACCTCAACAGCTGAATTTTCAGTGGGGCTTTGCATGGTAGACAAAAGAAATGATCACTTGCCAAGCCCTTCAACTCAAATCTAAACTTGAATCTCGCGCTTTTTTCTTAAAAAAAAAAAAAAAAAAATTCTCTTAGCATCCATTGGTCAGCTAATGACGCAGTCTCTTTCGCTCCTCTCAAGGTCCACTCAAAGCGACCAGACCGAAAGGAAACTGGGGAGTAAAATTTTTCTCTTCCGCCTTTTAAAATGTCTTGTATTGGTTTTTAATATGTCTTGTCTTGAAGGTGAGTTGTATTAGAGGAATTTCTTAGAAAATATCTTGTGAAATACCAGATCAGAAATGGTCAAACAAAATTCATTTGCAGGCCATTATGGTCATCTGCATAATCGAAGTCGTCACCGTGGCGCGTGGCAAGGTGTTTTGACTTGACTAGCTTTTGCTTGCCTCTCGGAAACAGTCATTTGGTAGCAGAAATTTTGTTATAAATTAATATTGAAGTCCACCAAAAGGAAAGATATCTGTGCACAAAAAAACGGCACTTCTCTCATTGTATTTCACGAAAGTCCTGAAGCTTTTCGGGGTTATTTTGGGTGACATAAATCCCTTGTTGTTTTCAAAGGAAAAACCGCGTCAGTCTTAAGATTTTGAATTGTTATGCACCTATCATTGTTAAGCCCCAGGGTGGAGTGGAGTGGGGACTGACCCAGGGGAATTTAACATTTTCATGGAGGCTAGTGTCAAATTTTCCGCTCCCGGACACCTACAGACTGTCAAATTTCCCAGCCCTGGCACCTTTTGAAAGTGAGGTTCCTGCCCTGGGATAGCTTTTTTTTGGCATTAGATTCCGGTCTCAGTAATTGACGGTTTGGGTACGTAAAAAACTGCGTCACTCGCAGAGCTGTTCAAACACTGGTTCAAAATCTAGAGCACACAACTGATTGAGGAATTCAAACAATATTCCGAAACCAGCCTTGCAAAACCTGATACACGGTTCTCTGCAGCAAACTTATCACAAAGACCTGAAGACTGGCACACCTCTTTCCTAAAAAAAGGATAAATCGCTCACTAAGACTTTTGGTCAGAACTACTAACAATTACTTCACAAATTTGAACTCACCTAAAACCTAGCAGTTCCTAGGAACTAACTGGTTCTTGTCGACAAAAGCATTACATTGCGAATCTTCTTGCACCAACCTTCTCTTAAAGTCGCTGAATAGAAAGATCACAGCTCCTTAGTAGGCCACCTTTCCCCTTTAAAGAAAAAACAGAGTTATATGCAGTAAGAAGTGTGATGATATTACAACCAGAGAAGTCCTTTTAATACCAAGATAGAGGATAACTCATTTCCAGGTTCTATCGGTCTTCCAATATGGCAGGCATATCTAATTCCCGACCCTTGGGCAATGCATGTGTGTTAAAATCCTAACCCAGGGAAAGGCTCTCTGATTCAATTCCCACGGGTAGCCCCGCACCCCTCCTTTAACCCTCAGCTTAGCATTGATGGGTGCATTACTGTGCAGTATGAGCCCAGCAGTTGACCCAGTAAAATGTTTCATAAAAAATATGCAGTCTAGTTTATAACCTGCCACTGGGCAGCGTGGCCCAGTGGTTAAGGCGCTCGCCTTGAGATCTGGAGATCCGGGGTTCAAGACCCGCTCTGACCACTCATTGAATTTGATCCTGGTTGTCCCTGGGTCAACTTACCAGCTGCACTTGTAAATAGCCTACTGGTTTGCCTCCGACCAGTTGGGATTTTTAACAGTTGTTGTTGTCATTCCGTTTAGTTGTGTTTCATTGGCCCTGAAAATCCCCTATGGGGAGCGGTCAATTAATTAAGTATGTATGTAAGTATGTAATGTCAAAACCCGGAGGATGCAGCATAATGGTTCTAGCCTAAGCTAAACCTTCAAAATGTGACATACATACATACATTGTACATTGACATTTATCCAAATACACTTATAATTTTCAACAGTCATGCAACTTTAAGTTCCTTACTTCAGAGCAATGAAAAATGTACTTTGCAATATTATTTCTGTAGAAGTGCATCTTTAGTTGAAGAGTAGAACAGCGTCTATGCAAGTTATCTTTTGTTGGCATTTTCAGTATGGAAATTTTAAACTGATTATATAAGCATTGAAAGGGCAAGAAACTAAGAAGTGTTGCTCATCTTCCGTTACCTTTTTACATAAAGGACAGATTTGTTCTTCAGGTTTCCTAAATGGTCTTGCATTATAACGCCCTGTTTCTATTTGCCAACCTATGATTACTAAGTCGTAGTTTTGTCAGTGTGGCTCCATGCCTGAAGTTGGTGACCTGGTGAATGTAATCCTCGTTTCTGTTGGAGCCTGCTGATTTAGCTTTATTTTTACAGAGTACATGGAAACAAAAATAGCAAAAAAGACAGTAGCATGATCATGTTACCTGAAAAAATGAAGGCCATGTGTAACCTGTTGTTTTGAGCTTTCAATTAGGTTTCTAATTCTGTCTTTTACCTTTTGGTCTGGCTTTTATTTTATTTTTATTCTTTTCAGTTTTTTAGTATATCTGACCATATCTGAATTTTTTATCATTAGTATAGAAACGATGTGAAGCACTGAATATATTAATATAGAGGTATATGCTGTACACATGCATATCATCATTATTACTGTAATAATTATAATGTATGAAAGAATACGCATAGACAATAAATTTTCTTATTAAAAGTAGTCACCCTAGCCTTTCATAATCCCTGTTGTAAATGGGCGATTGTTTGACTGGATTTTTTCCTTTCTATTTTAGGATCTCTTGCATTGCTGTAAAATTAAGCATCATGGCTTCTGCAAGAAGATCTTCAAAATTCCCCATCTTTGTTAGGTTTAATTCCAACACAAACATTCCAGTTCAAGCTGATCCACAATGGAATGTGTTGCGATTGAAGGAGGAGATTGCAGAACACCAAAAAGTGGATCCTAGAGAGATAAGAATTATTTTTGCTGGCAAAGAGCTCAAAGATGACTTGAAAGTTAAGGTGTGTTTTCATGGTCAATTATAAAGGGACTATCTTTGGCATTTTGGATATTTTATGGTTGATTGGTGACCAAATTTCAAACAAGCAAACAGAATTTTAGTTGAACAAAGTTTCAAAGAGCTCTGCAAGGTACCTACTCAAGGTACCTTTCCTTGTATTGTATGTTTTTATAAGTCATTTTTGAGAAGCAATTAGTGATTGTAGACATCATAGCCTGGGCCTGGGATCATGATACCAATTTCAATGTTTATTAGGATGCTGATATTCCAAATCAAAGTGTAATTCATGCCATTCGTGGTCGCCCATGGTCTGCAAGATCAGGAAGAGACTTAGTGACTCCTTTGTCTAAAGTTTGTCTTGCTACTGTTGGAGAAGAAGAAGAAGAATTAGGAGCAACCACAGGTGTTAGTGCTGCCTCAGCACGTGGAAGTAAGGAGAAGAGCTTTGTTAATTCTCTCACCCCTAACCCACAATAACATTTAACAATAGTTATTCTACAAGGACACACTGGATATAAAGTGATAGATAATGTTACAAGTTGTTTATAATAACTTTATATCCAGCAAGCCTGTGTAGAATTAATAATAATTGTTTTATTAAAAATTCCAGGATCAACAACTCTTCCATGTTGATTTTATTTATCTGCCTCGGTCAATTCCAGTCGAAAACGGCTTTTGTCTGCCATTATTTCTCAGAGCTGCAAAAATGATTTCAGTGCACTTTATTGCTGATGCTTTCCTTGACCATATTAGGTCCAGCAGGTGTAAGAACTGATAGCCTGTGTCCAGCAAGCCAATGAAAATGCTTGAAGTCTGATTTCCATAGTTCAGTTTTTAATATTAAATAATCATAATTATTCTTTTCTCAGTTTTAATTCATAGGTGTGGCACCAGGTCTGATTTGTTTAAGTCATTCATCCCTTAAGTGGCCCCCATTGAAGAGTAATGTTGTCTGCCGTTAGACAGATTAAGGGCGAGTTTGATTGACCCTATTCCAGAATAAGAATACGTGGAGTGATGATTTAAAACACTATGTGTGGCGTTTTGCAGAAACAAGGACAATTTATAAAGCTATGTTTAAAATAGCATTTTAGCAGATGTTTGATAATATTAATATGAATCTCCGCAAAAACGAAGGATTTCTAACTTCTATTCCATGTATTTCTATTCCGGAATACGCTCAATCAAACGCGCCTTAAGTCTCACTCCCAGGACTGAGAGGTTTAAAGCAACATCACCAGTCCTCAGTTAATGAATTTATTGTCATTGAAACCTCTTCCTACACAACTTTGCTCATGAATGCAGCACCATGCATGATAATTATTGTACTCTTCTACCATAAATTGGATGCATCATGATTAAGCTTCTGGTTTAAATGATTGTTACCTTAACCTGTTACACGGTGATAGAGATAGGTTAGAAATGTGTATGGGTCTAGTTTGAGGTTCTGGAAGACGTTCATGGCTAATGAACAACTAAGGACTCAATGAAAAATATAATTGTTGGAATGCAAGGTTAAGTTGACAAGCAGGATGTGACAGTGTGACATTTAAGGAGTACTAATTTCATTATGCTTCATTTCTGGATTTATTGTTACTGCTAAGGAGAATTGTTCATCTTTGCTGATCATGTTGCCTCGGATCCACACTTTTCGCTCATGTTACCCACTGTTTTTTCCCCAATGCCAAACTCCTGGGTCTCATCCCCTTATCTTTTAGAGATGTTTAAGATCCTACCCCACTGTTGACCCATCTTAGTTTATTTGTTTTTTAACTTCAAGCATCTGTGCCCAAGCGCAAGGCTCAATACTTTGTTTATTGCAAGTCAGTTTGTAAAGACATCACTCCTGGAAAGCTGAGGGTTTGTTGTTCACGCTGTAATGAAGGTGCAATGGTTCTTTATCAGGTGATTATTTATTTTGATGACATTGCATCATATTCATCACTTAAAAGTATTTTGGATCATTTTATTTTAATTCTTGTGTTAAGTGGTTATAGCTGCTCTTTCGTAAATCTGTTGCCTGTCTCTTTTCTAAGGTCACAGTCCAAAGCCATTAGAACATTAATTCAACAAATTAACACTCTCTCAGTAAAAATTTTGCAACTAGAAATTTCGGCTTGAGCAGTTCCTCAATAATTATTTGACCATGGCTATAGTTAATAAATTCACTGTCTGTGCCCTTATGTTTTGCAATGGCAATACATGCATTTATTTTCATTTTTCATTTATTTCACTTAGGGCCCGAGCAGCTGGGATGATGTATTGAAGCCAAGGAGAATTAGAGGATCATGCAAAACTCCTGCCTGCAATGGAGACACGGCGGTATGATGTTATGGAGTTGGTGTTATGTACATTGACTTGGCCACTTTCTCGTTATACATTCCTTTACCCTTCACCCTGATTTGATAGTGAATGGTGCATTGCAGGTTTTCTTCTTTAAATGTGCAAGACACCCAGCAGCTGAGGGTGACAGATGTGTTGCTCTTCCTTTAATTCATTCAAACACCAGGGATATAACCTGCATAACCTGTACAGAGATCAAGTAAGTAAAGATATATCTAAAAATGCATGTGAATAGCTGCACGATGATTGCATCTACCCAAAAAATAAAGCTACCCCTTAAATTTACCTTATTGCTAGAAACAGGTAGCAAATGCTGAGAGGGTCATTTTGTGTTGGATGTCAAATTTGTGTGTACATTTAATTACATGCCTTCTTGACCTGTAAGTGGAACGTCTCTACCTTACCCAGCAATGCTTACAGGCTAAGCAAGCAGGTAAGATTATTTAAGAGTTATATATTGTATGGCTAAACTGCAAGTAACTTTATGCAGAGCTGCTAAAAAACTCTTGCATGTGTTGATAGTACAAGATGTGCAGGCTATCTCTTGCTCCTTCACTCATTTCTCTTGTAATCTAATGATAGGCTTGTTGGCAACCTCACTATTACATTTTCAGGGGACTGTGAAATGTCAGGCAAGCATGATGTTACACCACTTATTTATTTGAGTTTCCATTCTTGTGTCACTGGTACATAACATCTCACAAATCTGAGAGTTTCTCAGAGGGAAAGCTAATGTGGTTTTTGGAGTGAGGCCCTAAGCTGCTGCCTCTTTTTGTTTAATCCTCAAAGATGGTAATGCTGTGGATCAATAAAAGCTATGGAAAACAATTTTTCTCAACTCTCTGATTGTTCAGTGGCATGTTATTAGTGAAATGCATAATATCGCTTCCAGTTAGGCCTGGGCTATTGGCTTTTGTGTATTTTGTTTGTACACTATAATAATTACTGTTTGTAACAGTATTTGTAATTGTTCTAGTCAGGCCTGGGCTATTGGCTTTTGTGTATTTTGTTTGTACACTATAATAATTACTGTTTGTAACAGTATTTGTAATTGTTTCCAGTCAGGCCTGGGCTATTGGCTTTTGTGCATTTTGTTTGCATACTGTACCATACTAATTACTATTTGTAACAATATTTATAATGGTTTCCAGTCAGGCCTGGGCTATTCAATGGCTTTTATATATTTTGTTTACATACTGTAATAATTACAGTATGCAAACAGCAGCAAACAGCAGCAGCAAAACAGCAGCAGCTGACTGGAAACAATATTATGCATTTCACTAATAACATGCCACTGAACAATCAGAGAGTTGAGTAAAATTGAGTTGTGCTAATTGATAAGGG
Source organism: Montipora foliosa (assembly GCF_036669935.1). Lineage (NCBI taxonomy): Eukaryota > Metazoa > Cnidaria > Anthozoa > Scleractinia > Acroporidae > Montipora > Montipora foliosa. The sequence goes on from NC_090871.1 coordinate 4,718,952, forward strand.
GAGGCAGTGTGTCCCAGTTGCTTTGGCACTCCCCATTCCCTTCCCTTCCCTGAAACCACCTACGGTAATGGGTTTTTTTCTTTGATCCCAAATTAAACTCCACCCCTCTTTGCCAGTAGCCAACTGTTTAACCCCTTTGAGTTAGGTTTCGTAATGCTGCTGTGTTTATGTTAAATGTTTCTTTCAATACAGGGTCCCAAAAGCCTCAAACTTATATCACAAAATTCAGGTAGAAATTTACAGGTTCTTTACTCTTTTTGTTCTTACTCATGACTTATAGGGAGTCTGTTTTGGTTTTTCCATGCCCGGATAAACATGCTATGTGCCTGGATTGCTTTGGAACTTACTGCACAGTTAAACTGAACGACAGACAGTTTGTACAAACTAATGATCATGGATACACTTTACCATGTCCAGGCACAGCAGGTGAGCTGAAGCAGTTAACTTCCTGAGTAGGGGCATGCTCTCCTTTGACTTGAATAACAATCACAGCGTCAGCGAGTGAACATTTCATTTGGACCTCTTCTCGGTCATTTCTAAACTTTATTAAGGTATCAAAAGTTAGCCTACATTTGAAAATGAAATAATGAAAAACACTGATCCTATACAAATCAGACGCAGCTGGTCCCTGCCTCATCCTCATCATCATCATCATCATTGGTTATACTCTCTCCATCGTGTTAGCTGTTGCTTCCGATCTGGTTGGCCATGTGGGCCTGAGAGTTGGCTCTGGTGCATTTTTTGCGTAAATGCGGGTATCGCTGCCGCAGAACCTGTTGAAATGTTGACCAATTAAGAATTTCCTTGATTAGGCCTGACTTTGTGGCTGACACTGATTTGACTTGTTTTAATTGCTCATGATTTCCACTACTTTATTTCTGCTTCTTAACCTAATATGAGCTCATTAACGGTTTAGATAGTCTATTGTCTTTTGACAGGAGCAAGATCATCTTCAAGTTCATTCTTTCTTAAACATTTTCCCTATCTCCTTTAGCACATCCAGTGTAAATTGTTGATATCTGCTTTCAGCTTCCAGCTGTTGTTGAAGAATTCTTTTGAATAAGTCCTCTTCCCTCTTGCGACTGTCTTCTAAAAATTCCCTCAAAATAGCAATCATGCTGATATCCTCCTGCCGACTCTGTGCCATTTTAACTGGTCTGGGATTTTTTCGAGGTTTTTTCCTCACCGGTGATGGGTCATTGGGTGTGCTGTGCCAATATGCATGTGACCTCTTATGGCTGACAAGAGGCGCATCTTCTGTGTAACTGTCATCGTCTGATGATTCATCTTCGCTGACGACACTCTGCGCCGCTATTACTCCTGGAATTGTTGCCACAGTTGAGGTCTGTGGAATTCCTCCGCTGTATACCTGCACTGGAACTGGTAACTGCCCCCCTTGAGTTGATATTGGAGCATTCAAGGGCGTAGTTGGAGGTGCTGGGGCGATGGGTCGTAAGGGTTTAGGTGTCGTATTATCGGGGGGAATGTTAATGTGCGTTGCAGGAGTAGCGGTAACAATTGTTGCAGTACTAGCGGAGGTGTCACCAGAAAAGGAATTTATCTCGGCAGGAATGTTAATTCGTACCACATCTTCATGATTAAATGGAACACCTTTGTTGTCGATAATCTCCTTCAAGATGTCATGATATGAAAACGAATGGGGCAACTGATCCTTGGTTCTGTTGTACTCGGCAAGAAGATTCTTTATTCGCACTTTACACTGATTTCCCGTCCTGGGACCAAGTGAACAATGTGCCACTCGTCTATTAAACTCTCGTGCAATCATGTTCCATTCTTGGTAGTTTCGCTTTTTACCTTTAATCAGTCGGTAGTTGGCCCTCCATAACCCCAGCAAGGTCATAGTTTCTGCGTCAGACCACCGTGACGAGTTCACTGTCCCAGCAACTTCTTCACCACTTCCCTCGGGTTTCGATGCTACAGCATGCTGTTGCACAGGCAAGTCAATCTGAACCACCGTTGGCTTCTCCCCCTCCCCCACAGTCATTGCACTCGCCATGGAAACCATCAAAGACTGAGTTTGAATGGAAGGGAAACGGCCATTGTTTTCTTTGATACAAGCTTTCTGAAAAAAAATACCAGTAACCATAGTTTTTTTCATTCTGGCTCATTGATAGCTACTTCCCATTTATTAGCACCAAAAAAATGGGAAATAGAGAGCATACATTCACTCTCTAAATATTTTTGTTTTTCGGCCATTTCAACTTCAGTGGAAATAAAACGCACACGGCAGAAATGAACACAGTGAATAAACTTTTTTATATGTTTTATAATGCGAAGTTTGTTCACTATGCTTCATACATTCACTTTATTTTTGATTTCCTATTAAGTTCTCTTTTTTACTCTAGCAGTCTAGAAATGTGAGTAAATGATTAGGTTAGTTTTAAAAGAAACTGCTGCATCAGTGGAGGGTTGAAACATGAAATTTGGATTTTGGTCTCACTTAGGGTGTTCTGGGCAAAAACCCCATCATATATAGCCTTGAAGGTCTTGTTTAGGGTTGCACATGAAGAATTATAACAATATAATAAATATAAGCATGGGGTGTGGCTCAACCCCTCTAAGTGCCCCAAGCTTATTATCAACTTTTTGCAACCGTCTCCCTTGGCTTGTTACAGCTCTCGGGGACCACTATTAAAAGTGTGTCTACTTACATATTAGTGAAAACTGAACCTGGAATATGCATATTAATAATATTACAAATTTAAGAAGGCTAACAAGTGACTTTATGCTATCAGACTCCTGAAAAAATCAGGAGGAGAAATCAATGACCTTCAGATCTGCTGTTTGCTTATAAGATCAGTCTTGGAATATGCCTCGCCAGCATGGTCTGACTTACCAGACTATTGGATTTGCATAACTGTCTCGAATTCTCCCAACTCCCCTACATGTTTAGATGAGACTAATAGATGTGGTCTCTTTTAGGGGTCAAAAAAGCCCCAGGCCACCCCTAGCTTGGTCTCCTTGAGTGGTTTAATTCAAAATTTCTGACGAGCATCCCTGCCCCTCTATATGCAAAGTCCCCCCCCCCCCCCCCACAGGCATACAAGTGGATAAAGGTATAAATTAACCACCTTTAAAAAGATTTCTGAGTCTTAGACACTATTCGCTCTGGCCAAGACATGACACTCAAAAAGTGCCAGCTCACAAATCTTTCTTATGGCGGTTACTTTACCTTCATCAACTCGTATGATAAAACCAAAGTTTCATGTTTTAGAATGTGTGTGTCCTGTGAACCGAGGCCCTTCCACACTTCTTTCTCTCAGGTCCCTGCACTCAAATATTTGGGTGCCTGTGAAATCTTTGCTTGTTTTTCTTCATTTGTCAACAAAAATGCTTAAAGGGGATATGCAGTGCAGTTGATTTTGTGTAGTTTTACCAATTATGCCCCCCCCCCCCCCCCACTATGCCACTTAACGTCAACCCAGAAATTGATTTTAAACAACCCAAATCAAAAACATAATTAATGGGGACATAGTTTTTCAGTGAGTGATTGACCCATTGACTCCCAGGGGTTCCCCATTGGCGTTAGACAGAGTAAAATACTAAGTGTGGCCGGTTTAGGCCGGTTTTGACGTCAAAGGGTTAAATTAAAGTTAAAGACAATCATCAACCCTTCTTCAGTGTTTTAAGTAGTTATGTTTATCTTTCACACAATATGGTTTCCAGTTTCCAGTCGCTGAATTTGGCTAATTTCATGACACAGCCCCCTTTAATTTCTTATTTGGCGGTTAATCACGTGCGGTGGATCATGTGCGAACCGCTGCCTAGGGGGTGTTTACATGAAAACGCAACGAACTCAGACTGGTCGATGAACTTGTACCGGTATGAAATTTTTGCAGTGTTTTACATGAAACCGGGACGAAATGATATCTTTTGCCTAATAAATGTACGGGTATCGCTGACCCAAACGCATACAGACTTGAGATTTCTGGACCCAGTCTGAGATTTGTTGTAATTTACATGAGAACAGTACGAACTCAGTTTCTCTTTTTGGTCAAGCAACTGAGACAAAGTCAGACTGAGGTATATTCCGTTGCCATGGCAGCATGAATAAATATAAACAGGCCTTTAAAATCGGTTTTGTCTATTTGCAGAAAATCTGGTTGTCAGTTTTTCTTTATAATTTGCATGCAACAAGCTTGTAACGATACTCACAAGTTAACACTATTTTAATAACAATTTGACAGAGAGATCTTTAATTATCCCTTGTTGAAGGTTCACTGGAATATCTAGAATTTCCTGTGTTAAAGTTCAACTTTTATTCAATATTCCATTACTTATTTCTTAAAATATTTTCGTGCCATATTTCGTTAAATTCGAACGAGTGGTTCTCGAGAAATAGGGATATTTCCGAGAAAGCTATTCCGCATTCAATCGCAATTTTTTAAACTTACTACGCATGCGCTGAATTTAACTGGGTTCTTTCGATAACAAAGAAAAATCTGCGAATTGCGGAGTTCTTTGCATCGTTACCTTTTCTAAAATACATTTCTAACCCTATCCCTAAAACCACCAAAACTCTTTGTTCAACTATGAGGAAAAATAATACAGCTGTATTGAAGCCATGTTTATTTTTTTTTTTTTTGCAATCCTTGCACGCGCGCTGCATTGCGTTGGCAAGAGCGCGCGCGTGTTCAACGACGGCTAAAGCAACGACAACGCTAACGCCAAGCAGCAGTAATGTTATTGGTTAGTAGAACCAAAAAGCACGGGCGGCACGCATTTTCGAACATTTCTCTCCCGTACTCGTCAAAACTACTACGTGAAATGACCAAATTTAAGGTTTTGACTACAACGTGGACAAACTACAGTGAACCTTTCAGTCTCACTCTTTACTTGAAATCCGTCCGTACTAATCCTGTTATAGGACACTTCGCACATATTGTATTATATAAACAAAATGGAATAATTATGAAATACTTAGAATAGCTCAAACTTATATTTTGAAGTGATGTTTTCGTCGCCGTAGCCGTCGTGGTTTCTTAAACTCCCTAAAAACAGGAATGTATGCCGGAAGCCGATCTCACGCCGGTCTGAGTTCGTCCCGGTCTCGTGTAAATACGCCCTTACACCGCGACCTGATCAATCATTGGCCGTCCATCGCCAAATGCCAAGAAAATTATTTGAGCTTTGAGACAGGAAGAATTTAATGTAACAGATCGCGACGCTTGTCGATCGCGACGTGACAGACATAAGACTTGATTTTGTTTTGCTTTCAATATCAAAAATTCGAAAGTGCCAGCTGCATCAGCGACCGAAATATTTTCATTTTTTATTTCTAGAGAACTCTTCCTTCGTTAAATTCAATACATGGCGAAGAAATAATCCCAAAGAGGTTTCGAATACTGGGTTGCATCTAATTCGTTCGAATTCAGTTCAATTTATGTTTAGGATTGAGTCAATTCCTACTGCTTCGACTCTAGCCAAGGCTAGATTCAAATCTCGCAAACAGCATTGTACTGGTAATTAATATGCGACAAATGGATGCTACTTTGCGATTCGAGCTTCTCGGAAATTTGGAAAAAGTTTGCCGCTATTTATTTTGAATTCATGGCTCTCCGAGAACTTAGAATGTAATCATGTGTAGGACATGATGTCTATATGATGGTTTCGCTGGGTACGGTGTTGGGTTGTGGGTGAAGCATTCATGCACGGGTTCGATTGAATTCGGTTCGCGTCTCGATCGATCAAACCATGTACACTCTTGAAACACGTTTGACTCGCTTGAACGAATTATCGTTCCAATGTCCCCAAGCTTACCTGGTTTCAAATCTCCACTTAACTCAAATGTCGCAAATAGCCTTCCAATTACAGCTCCTTCGATTCACTTCATTTAAATGTGGATGGTCTGCGAAAAGTCCCTCTGTCATTCTCCCATCTCAGATCTGGCTGCTGTTTAAGCTTACACGAAAAGCATTGAAACAACAATGCGTTTTTGTTGATGACTCTGACGTAAGCGGACGAAAAGGAGATCCGATCTGTGATTCGATCGATCTGAACTCGTGATCTTGTCTATTCAGTCCAAAGACATTTTGACTTTTGAGTCAAAACAAGAGCTTTTGTGAAGCGAGGATTGCTTTCAAGTCTGTTACATTAGCGTCCGGTACCGATCACTTAAGTTTTTTTTGCAGTGTGCTTATTATTTTAACGCAGTCATGCAACTCAATTTTATATTTTGAATCACTTGTTATTGCATTATAATAGTTGTATTATTAGTAGTGCAAGCATAGGTCATTTTCCAAGGCTCGACATTAATAAATTTAAATAAAAATTTTGTATCGCGACATTTAATTTTGCTTAAGTTTGTTTGCAACACAAGCCGGTTTTGCCTGAAATTTCAAACTTTTGCACGGTGGTTGTAGCCCGATACGAAAGGTCCTCTCTTGCCCGAATATATTTGCTACCTTTCACAAATTTTCTGTAATTTAGCTATATTTGACCCAAACGACAGAAACGAAGGTGGCGCCGGCAAAAAGCCAAAGAAAGGTTTGAAACTATTCGTTACGCTCCGTTGCCGTTTGAACAGAGGCTTTGTAATATTTCAATTTGTTATGTATTCAACAGAATATCGCGTTTCTGATTGGTCAATGACGAATGTATAAATAGGTAACAGAGTGCTATACAGAAGTTGCTGTGGAAGACTAATTTTGTTGAGTATATAATAAACAAAAGTTCCTATCAACTAGTTCGCGCATTTCGTGATTTATGGTCAGACGTGATGTTTTGAAAGTTCTCAAATGTCACTCGCCTACGCCTCGTGCAATTTTGAGAACTTTCAAAACATCACTTTTGCCCATAAATCACGAAATTAGACTACAAGCAGTCTGGAGAAGACGGTCGCGCGATCATCCTCGTATCCCGATTTTGCGCGGCCATTAGTTTCTCGTGTATGTCTTCTCCTCCTCGCGCTTAACCTTTTCGCGCCCTCTCTAAAGAAAAGAATGCCTGACCGCAGGTTACCTCTTGCTCGACTATCTAAGCGGCTAAAGAGGGACTGTTCGTAGTCTATCACGAATGCACTCGCCTATGCTTATCTTTTCAATTCTGCTCTCCTGCAGTTGAGTGCACACGTGCCTTTATCACCGAGGCTCATCATTTCCGGGTTCTTGAGAAAGAACAGGTGAGTATTATTACTTTCCGAGCAGTGGCCAGAATTAGCCAGTATCAAAAATACCATAATGCTATTTGTTTGTCCCTCCAGAATTTGGCACAAGTATTGTTTCCAGTTTCTCTTGAGACCATTGTAAATCCCAAGAGAAAATAAAAACAATGCTTATGCAAAATTTTGGAGGAACAAACAAAGAGTATTATGGTATTTTTGATATGGGCTAATAGGCCTTTTTCGATATATTAAAATTCAGTTTGAAAGAAAGGTTCTGAGAACAACGGCAAAGAAAAGTAGATGATATGCAAATGATATGCATTTATTCCAACGTGTTTCTATTGTTTTTGTCCTCACTGCCTCACTATCAAGCTGAATAGTTGAGATTTCGAAAAATCCCTATTGTTACTAGATTGTCGTATGGCAATCCAGTCAGAATGTGAGTAGAATTTCTCCGGTTTAATTATTATTTATTATTAGTTTTTTTATTTTTTTAAAGGTGTCGGAAAATGGAAAAGGTGTGCAATTGGTCTTTTCTGTCACTCCCCTGCTTCTGTCTTTGCGCCTAGAGTAGAGTCTTCTGCGCGGATCTCTGTTTCTGAGGCCAGAAACGTCCACTGGGATTTGTGTAGAAAATACAGTCAGGAACCCATGAGCCGGAGCCTACAACTCTACTGTGTTCGTGTCACGGCGTTTTCACAGACCGATTTATTTTTAGATTGAATTTCCCGCTAATGAGACTCCCGCAGGAGCCCGATGACCAATTACAAGAAATTAAGCTGACGTCATAGGGTCACCGAACCGGAACTGCCTTTGTTTTTTTCCGGAAAAGATAGTCTAAAAATAGATCGGTCTGCAAAAATGCCGTTACGTAGGCCCAGTATGGGAGCTGTAGGCTCCGGGTCATGGGTTCCTGATACAGCTTAGAACACGCCGACAAATGGTACGAACACCAACCTCAAAGGCTGGATGTAAGATATTGTGGGATTTTAACATCCAATGCGATCACGAAATAGAACATAGGAGACCGGACTTGATTATCATGGACAAAGAAAATGAAACGGCATTGATAATTGATGTAGCAGTACCTGGTGACAACAGAGTAAGAGAGAAAGAACTGGAAAAGAATAATAAGTACCAATATTTGAAAAGTGAAAATACAAGAATGTTGACATTAAAAAAAGTGGAAGTTGTCCCAGTAGTGGTTGGCGCTCTGGGGACTGTGTCAGAAAAAACTAAAGGAATTTTTGGAAAAGGTTGGAATAGTGATACCGGTGGAAGTACTGCAAAACACTGCTCTAGTTGGGACGGCAAGAATTCTTAGGAGCGTGTTGGACATTACGGAGACCTACTGTAGGGCCTGAGGTTGTGGGTAGCAACTTGCTCAACACTTCCGTACTGGGTATATTTTACACAAGGCGAGGACTTCAAGCTAACCACGGAACTGTCCCAAAAAGTGCACTATTCCCACAACCAGGGAATCAAAGTCAGCGTAAATGAAGCATTACTGCTTATGTAAATAAAAGAAGCTTTATTTTCAAAATAAAATTTTGTCTTTGAAGTAACCAAGACTTAATTCTGTCTGAAGGTGATTCGAATTTTTAACGCGAAAACAGTAAAAATACCCCATTTTAAGAGCCTGCTGACGGGTAAACAAGCACGGTGACCCCATTTTTTTATTGCATTTTTAAATGTTCATATTATGAATGTTAATTATTCCAAGTTTCCAAACAAATTTGATAGTAGAACAATTTCAAGGAAATTACCTTAACCCAGTATACTTTGACAGCCTGTGCGAAAATGTTATAATAATAATAATAATAATAATAATAATAATAATAATAATAATAGTGATAATAATAGTTAAATGCTTATAGTGTGCAAATTACCCAAAAACACCCTTTTGTGGTGTTGGTGGCGTTGAAACTTCATTGTTGATTTTGATTTCCTCCTTTAGTATGATCGATACCAAAGTTTTGCAGCTGAAGAGCATGTACTAAAGGAGGGTGGTGTACTATGCCCCCGCCCTGGATGTGGAATGGGACTGTTACCTGAGCAGCGCATGAGCATTGTTAGATGTAGTAGCTGTCATGTAAGTGCAAACAACAGCATTCATCTGCAATTTTTAACAGCCTGTTGATGGTAATGCCATCTTGGGACCATGCTTTTAAAGTGCTACTGTGATCAAAAAATCAATTCTTATTTTTCTTTGGATCTCAAAACTGTGTTAGCGAAACACTAAGCGACCAAAGTTTTAAGCTTTGATTTCCAAAAGGAACCTGTTTATTTTAACTGGAATTTTCCTAATTTAATGGTCCGCCATTACTAACTTTAAGATCTCGAGAGAGCTGGATCGAGGAGAACTCACTTGTTCAAGAATGTAAAAGACCTTTTTGCAGATACGGCAGCCATTTTGATTTCTATTGTTTCAAATACTTATTATGGGATGCCCAGGAGGCAAATACATATTAATTTGCCCCCTTAGCATCCCATAATGTCTCTCGATACAATAGAAATCAAAATGGCCGCCGTATCTGCAAATAGGTCTATGTGTTTTTACGCGGCAGAAGTAATATGCAGCACGGGAGTTTCGGGCTTTCAGACTTTTAAACTCGCGTTTTGCATACATAATAAACTGCATTCACACGCTGGAATTTTGAGCTAGTGAGTAAATGACGTCATTTTTCCCAGGATCCAACTTTCTGAGGTCCAAGCGGTGAGTTTTGAACGTGAGTAGTGGCGGACAATAAAATACAAAACTTACACTCAAAGTAAACGGCCTTTGGGTAAGAGCAGAAACCCATAAGGGTTGAAACGTGTAACGCGCGTTCACAGCTTCCGAATATTCAGTGCGAACTGATTGGTTGAATGTTTCAGTGCTAAGTACCATATTTGGAAACCCCTCGCTCTTGTTGTTCCAAATATGGTACTTAGCAAATTGAATATTCAGAAGCTTGTTTCCCAGCACACAAGGGGCCGTTACACGTTTCAACCCTTGTGGGTTTCTGGTAAGAGTCAAAGCTCAAAATTTTGCAAGTCAGGTGTTGAGCAAACAGTATTTTCAAAATCTGAAGAAGAAAAAAAAGGAAGTGATTTTTTGATCACAGTGGCACTTTAAAAAGGAATAAAATTTTTGGTTATCGAAATGAAGGCAGACTACTGGCTGCAGGCTAAGCTATATTTCTTTTTGGCAGGAAGTGTTTATGCTCCATTTAATTCAGTGGCTATATTGACGGTTTTTTGGTTTTGTTTTGTGTTTTTGTAGCTGGAGTTTTGTAAAGAGTGCAAGGAACCTTTTCAACGAGGACACTCTTGTCGAAACCGATCAAATGCTGCTGCTGCTGCCTCGGCGAGAGCCAGCGTGAGTGCAAACTATAGGTGCATCGCTTTCCAAAGCAGTCGTTTTAAACTCTCCCTCACTTTGTGAATGATTTTTCTACATTCTCACGAGTTTTTTCCCAGTTTCTTCCAATCTCTCTCTTGCGCGCGCATTCCTATCGGTTTCGAACTTGCTCAAACATATTCATTGAGGTCGATCATACTTTTTTGCTAGAAGTTTATCTCGCTTTTTTTTCCGCCCGCAGCAATACTTTCACTAAGAAATGGTTGAGTTAAACTGGGCATAAATCAAATGAAAAGGGGTTCCCCCGTCCAATCCGGGGGGCTCAAGAGAGTCGAATCCATCTCTCAATGAGGCTCGAAAGGGTTTCAACAATTACAAGATTCTCTGTTTAGATCGAATAATGCTACGACACTGTTTCACGTAACAGCAGTGTTATGGTACCATATGAAACACTGATTATTCCCAAACAAGATGTAATCATTATTCTGATGTAATAAGTTACCTTGGCAACGGGAAAGCCCAGCAAAACACCCTATATTTTGGATTTAGTTGCTCATAACTCAAAAACGAACTCGGTGACCTTCCCCCCCCCCCCCCCCCCCATTTTTATTGCTGAAAAGTGGTTAGAAGGCCACGATGAAACTTTCGGCAAAGTTTAAAAAATTCTGTCTGGAGGATTCAGAGCTACCTTTAAAAAATCACAAATTTAAGGTGGCTCTGAATCCACTAGACAGAATTTTTGAAAACTTTGCAGACAGTTTCATCATGCTCTTCTGATTACTTTTCAGAAATAAAAAATGGGGGTCACCGAGTTCGTTTTTGAGATATAAGCAACTAAAGACAAAATAAAGGGTGTTTTTACAGGGCTTGCCCGTTGCCACGGTGACATATTACGTCACAATAATGACTGTATCTTGTTCAGCAATAATTCGTGTTTCATTTGGTACTGCAATATTGCCAATTTATGATACAACGTTGTGGTGCCGATCCTTCTAATAAGAAGTGTTGAAACTGGTTCGAGCTTCCTTAATAGGCCTTTTTCAAAATATCAAATATTCAGCTTGATAGCGAGGTAGTGAAGACAAAAAGAAGAAACACGTTGGATTGAATGTGAAAAATATTTAAATATCATCCACTTTCCATTGTCTTTGTCCTCACTGCCTCACTATCAAGCTGAATTTTAATATTTCGAAAAAAACCTATTCCATACCTCGTTCCCAGGGCTTTTCTTAACCGACAGGTGGGGAAGAGGCTTGGAAACAAAGTTGTTTGTTACTCCCACGGGCATGTACTTTGCCTAAGCCAGCGGTACGTGTACTCGGTAACTGTTCACGTGTTATCCGATCAAAAGGATAGTTTTTGAGTTGTCTTGATTCTTTTCTCTCATTTTTTCTCAGAGATATCAAGTAAACGCTGAAAATGCTCGCCGCGCGCGCTGGGAGGCTGACTCGCAGCGAGTGATAGAGCGAACAAGCAAGAAGTGTCCAGGATGTCAAGCAAACACCGAGAAGAATGGTAAGTAAAGTACCATCCACATAGTGTAATTAGACATGAAAAGCTTCTTTGCTATGAACAATTACATGGAACAGAATTTTTTGCTTCTGTCGTGGCGATGAATAATACTAAGTAGGATTTACCTATCACATATAGAGTTTTCATACATTTAAATTTTTTTCCTTCTAAACCCATTACCCTTTTGCAACTAAGTCGTTTTATTGTTATATGAAAGTTATAATATTTGACAATAAAAATCTGCGATAAAATATTATAAAACAACATGGCACGACGTTTCGACGTTTCCAGAACGTCATTATCTAGTAAAAATGAAGTAATGAAATAGAGTATATATATAAAGTGAAGATATGAATAAATTAAAAGGCATTAAAAGTTAAACAAAGAGTTTGGCCCTAATGGAGTCGCTCTGGGTATTTAAATTGGGTCTTATTGTTCTTATGTATAACATTTCATAAACGAGACAATCCCATTTCGTGCTACATTTTTTAAGCATTCTGAACTGGCTCTCATTGAGTAAGTCAACGTTCCCATGGGCATCTCTCAGATGGCGACCAATGGCAGAATATCGATGATCAGCAATGCGTTGAAACAGATGGCGCGTCGTATATCCGACGTAATTTGAATCACACAAATCACATTTAAAGCAATAAACAACGCTATGCTGATTTACGATACGTGGCTTGAGTTCTTTAAGCTTTAGATCCTGCTCAAGTTTCTTGCTGGTGTAGATTGGCTGTACATCAATGCCGATTTTTGAACTGAGATCGCGCATTTGCCTTTTTACCATTTTCGCTGAGACTTGATCTTTGAACGGAATGCTGACTCTTAAAGTTTCAGTAGGTTTTGTCTTATCATCTAGTGTAGAGCGATAATCACATTTGTCGATGATACCATTCACCAAAGAACTAGGGTAACCAAGGTGATTAAACAAAGATTTTAGATGCCTACATTCATCGACGAATGCTTGATGCGTAGAGGACAATTCCTTTGCACGATGAACCATTGTTTTGATAAGACACTTCTTGTAGCGCAAATCGGTGTGACTTTGAAAATGAAGTAAAAGGCCCGTATTCGTAGGTTTACGATAGACCTGGGTCTCCAACTTGTTGCCGTTCTTTGTTATCAACATTCCAATAAAAGGAATTGAGTCGTTGTTGAAAAGTTCCATAGTGAAATGAATACTAGGGTGGAGTCCATTGAGTGCATCGAGGAAACTTTCAGCTACATCGAGTCCAGGCATTATTGCAAGCGTATCGTCAACGTACCGCCTGTAAAAAGGAAAAGTTATAATAAAGTTGGTTATATTCTCGCTCCTAAATCTTCAGGTCCGTTATTTGTTATGATAGTTAAAATTTGATCTGTGTTTGTAAATATTTTTAGTTATATACGTATATAATTCAACCTTTGGCTGCAATGTATAACAGCGGGTAAGACCAAGTGAAAAAAACCAAATGTTTTTCGTCCGAATTTCTTTAAAAAAGAGAGACGGACCCCAAGCATGAATCGGGCGGGGACGAGAAACAAGTATCTATTGTAACCTGGCTATCAATGAATGGGGAACGAAAAATGACTTCAAATCGTGGAACCGAAAAACAAGCAAATCCGTAGAGCATTATCTGCGTGTCGGTGGAAAACTTGTTTTTCAACACGCGTCGATTTGGTTTACTCTATTTGACGCTTTGATGAACCCCAATCCATTTTTTTTTGGCAGATTTCTTACTGCTAACGCGTATCTGCGTTTTGTTGTTCCAGCGGGATGTAATCACATGACCTGCTCTAGATGTAAGACTCAATGGTGTTGGATTTGCGTCAAAGCGTGGAACGCCGAATGTCAGAGTTCTCACTGGTTCCGTCAGTGATTGGAACGAAAATACACTCGCTAAAGTTAGCTGTGAGAGTCATTGCTGATACATACTTTCCAGTAAACTCGGTCGCCTTGATATTATAAAGTGCATCAAAGATTGACATCTGCGAATGGAGACGAGTTTTCAACCATCGTTTGTATAGAGCGTTTTCACTCACGTGATGCAGTGAACTTGTTTTTTTCCCCGAAACAAAAGAAAACGTTTGCATGATAATAGAGCTCAATTCCCGGAGGATTAATTGGGTACACCTACAGGGCCACTGGGACGTCACGTAAAAACACTCCATAGAGCGTTTTCACATGACGTCACGACGGCCATGTTGGTGTTCCAAAACAAAGGAATGGCGGCCATGATGGTGTACCAAACTAATCCTCCGGGAATTGAATTTTATTTTTATGCAAATGCTCTCTTTTGTTTCAGTAATCCAATATGGCTACCGGTCACGAGAGTAAAAACGCTTTTTGAGAAATGACATCCGAAAGTTTCCTGCCCTCGCGTTTTGTTGGAATTTTGAAGGAGAAAAACAAGGAAGAGAGGGAAGCAAGAGGAGGTTTCATACCATGGTTTTAAGGCCGGTACACACTAGGCGACAAGTCGCAGCGACATGTCTCTGCGACAAGTTGCTCCATGTGCAGGGTGTCCAGTTCCTATTTTTTCCTATTTTTTCCTATTTTTTGAGCCCATTCCTATTTTCTCCTATTTTTTAACCAAAACCTCCTATTTTTTAGCTGGTGAAACCAAAATTTGTAATAAAATTGAAAATGGAATTATAGTTGAATGTGTTTTATAGTGAAATTTATCATAAAGCAAGTAGTATGTTGATTCTGATGTTCTAATATTAGTAAAAGTAATAGCCACATTTGTTCTTTCTATGACCTCTATTACCTATTAGAGTTCTGTTAAGAACTTTATTATATTGTTACTTTTTGTATCATTTTCTAGTGCACCTACATGTATTGTATGTAGGTGCACTAGAAGGCTTTAGCCCAGATCAACCCAGATCGTAGAAAGTCTGTATATCTTGGCATCCGCACATTTTATAGCACATCCGTTACATATATGTATCTACAGTCTCGTCTCCCTCTTCAGAACACTCTCTTAAAAGCATTAGGTTGTCTCAATCCTGTTAAGAGAGAAAAGGCAAGTAGTGTGAAGGCAATTGCAAGACTGGCTAAAAAATTGCAGCCTCAGTTGGATGTCAGCATTGTTCAAGATGAGTGGCGATTTTATGCTGTCGATGAAGATGTTGAGCAGTTACACAAAGAGAAACGCGTTGACCATTTTTGGCAAGAAGTATTCAATCTCAAGTCTCTTAATGGGACCGAGCCTCGATATGTCGCTCTTCCAAAAGTAGTAAAATCAGGTCTTATTCTTGCGCAAACAAATGCTGAGTCAGAACGAAGTCTGTCAGTAAATGCCCGCATTGTGACGCAAGAAAGGACACTTCTTGGAGAGAGGACCATTGTTGGCCTTAGATCTGTGAAAGATGCTGTGAAGTTTTATGATCCTGAAAACCTGAGACCGGAAAAAATTGCCCTGACAGATGGTCTTCTAACTGCTGTGCGATCTGCGCACATGCATCATAGACAGCGGCTGGATGAAGAAGAAGCCGAGAAAAAGAAAAAGGAGGCGGATGAGAAATTGAAAGCTGAAGAGGAAGAACGAAGGAAAAGAGACCAGGAGAAGTTAAGAAAAGAGACAAGATCGTTGAGAGATAAAGGAGAGAGGCTAGACAAGAAGGAGCAGGAGGCAACGGATGAAATGCAAACGGCTGATGAGCTACTGTCAGAGGGCACAAGTAAGTTGCAGGCTGCTCTATCTTCAGGTTCCAAGGTTGATTCACAAGGTGCAAAAGTTGCATGTCTCATGATTGAAACGGCCAAATCGAATCAGGTAAAGGCAAAGAGGAAGCTTGAAGCAGTAAGGGAGAAGCAAAAGGAGGTTAACACAAAGAATCAGAAGTTGCTGGAGAAAGCTCTACCAGCGGATGTTTCTGCTGTACCATCAAAGAAAAGAAAGTCAAAGTAAATGTAAACTGTCATTTTACACCTCTAAGCAGGTGCTCTGCCAGCTCAGTAAAGACTAAAATGATGTTGTGTTAGCAATCATCTGCTGGATTAATGTTGAGGTTATGAACATAATGAATAGCCAACTTTGTTTCTGAACAAAAGTGAAGGTGAAGCAGTTCAGTTACTTTAAAACTAGGGAAATCAAAGTAAATAAAGTTATGTTGTACAGATTCGTTGATAGTGAGGGATATCAAAAAGAATAAAAATTCAAACCAAAAAACTCGTTTTGTCCTATTTATGTTCACTGCTGTTGATCGACTAAAGTGGTGAATCGGGATAGCAGCTGGGGTGCGGGGAGGCTATCTTTGTCGGCGAAAGTACTATTGATTTTCCTATTTTTCTCCTATTTTTTAGTACAAAGTTTCCTATTTTTCCTATTTTCTCAACTCTGAAATTCCTATTTTCCTATTTTTTTGAGCAACCATGCCGCTGGACACCCTGCATGTGTTCAACAAGTCGCTGCGACACGACGACTGTTCGGTGCACACCCAGAATGTGATCTAGTTTTCTAATTCAATATGGCTGACCATAGGACGCTCTCTCATTGGTTCATTTATATTTTGTCGCAGCGACTTGTTGCCGGAAGTGTACACACGATGCGACAACGCTGCTTTCGCTAGTTTTGTCGCTGCGATAAGTCGCACGAATTCAAACTGGTTTGAATTCGTGCGACTGGTCGCGGTGACAAAATTCTGCCCCAGCGACAATGATTTTCATGAAATTAACCGTGTCACACAAGGCGAATTGTTGCGGCGACTTGTCCCCGCGACGTGTCGCAGCGACTTATCGCCTAGTGTGTCCCGGCCTTTACGGTTATCTCCGGTTTTATTTTCAAAACGGTGTCTGTATCATTAGTCGTCGCATTTATTTAATCTCGAAAGTTGTGTTAGCATTGCTTTTCTCACAGTGCGGTCATTCTTCGCACGCCTCTTAAGTTGAAAGACAGGCAACGTCGCAATAAAAGAAAGAATTTTTTAGAATAGTATAGGGGGACGGGGGACAATCAAACTCTTTCTTCATACTTTTTGTTCGTTCGTCCAGTCATCATAGTGAACCACACCTGTGACAACCCTCGCTTCAATTGTCTGATTTTGAGTTGCATATAAATAAAAA
>NC_090871.1:4740979-4780979 GCF_036669935.1 Montipora foliosa
AACTTTTCGTGCCTGAAAAGCCATCTGTGAAGTTGCCAACTGCTTGTTTTGGAAAGCCGATCTTTTAACATGTTTTCAAGGTAACAAAAAGAAAAATAACTGTGAAGTTTGATGAATTAAATGCTCTCCGTTCTTGAGATACAAAGGGAATTGTGACACGCGAAAATGGCCCGTAAAGTTTCGGGACTTTTGAGAAACGGACCCCTGGGCTTCAAATGTGAAACCTTTTTGGTATGATCACAATGCACATGGTTCTTTTATGCACAGAGTGCCTATTAAAACTGCAAGAATTGCAAGGCTCAGTTGTAGAATGTTCGTGCTGCAAACTTCGAACGTTGTTACCTCCTAATGGTGTTGATGGACTTGATAAGAACATGGATCTTCTTCAAGCTGTTTTGCGTTCAGAAGAAGAAGAACAAAAATTGTGCAATTTCTGCGTTCAGAAAGTTTATCCACCCAAGCCTGCGACTTTTTTCTGTTCTGACTGTGATGTTTTCATGTGTGGAAGTTGCTCAGATGAAATTCACTCTCAGCTGGAGTATCGTTGCCATGGTATTTGTCAAGC
The DNA here is from genome assembly GCF_036669935.1 of Montipora foliosa. Lineage (NCBI taxonomy): Eukaryota > Metazoa > Cnidaria > Anthozoa > Scleractinia > Acroporidae > Montipora > Montipora foliosa. The sequence goes on from NC_090871.1 coordinate 4,741,545, forward strand.
AAATGCATCCAAAGAAGGTACAGAAGACATGGTACATCAGAAATGGAAAATGTCTTCTCGTCCATCATCAAGCAGCTCACTTTTGAGCAAGCATTCTTCTGGGTTAAGGCCAACATTAAACAGCAGTAGACCTTCAAGTTCTTTATTAAATTATGCTGCCATACCTGGTAAGAAGCAGTTTTAGCTCTCATATGTTTCTTACATAGGACTTCCTTGTCCAACTGCATTAATTATTGGTTTGTTTTGCAGCTGATAACCTTAGGCAAAAACATGACTCCAACCCCTCGTTAGACTCTGCTGTCTTCTCAGCACAAGGACAATAAACCCTAGGTCTCACCTTGCCATGGTTGGCTCAGTGTTTTTCAATATTGTGCAAAAATTATCCTCACCTTCAATGCCAAGCACAAAACTGCCTTTTGCCCCCTATACAAGTTACATGTCCTCTCTTTCAATGATGTTGATGGGATGTGTATCAAAAATGCCTTTTCCTGTCAGGTAGCTAGAGTCACACAGTTTGAAACATTGCAAGGGCTACCTTCAACTTGTCTGGTTCAGTTTGATTTTGGTAGTTTTTTTGTTCCAAGCTGTTTTGTCCCCAACTCTGAAATCCAAGTTTGATGAACTTATGACTTATTTATTTAAACTTTAGAATGCTCTGTTCACAAGGAGATGACAAAATACTACTGTCGGAACTGCAGGTGCCTTTGTTGTGAATCTTGTTATCGTTATGGTAACCACAAGAATCACAGCTGCTTCCAGGTTCATGAGGCTGAGGAACGTGAAAGAAAAGCTTTGGTGAAATTGCAAACCCAAGTTGAGCAACATGGTGAGAAATTCATCAAAGCTCGTGGAGAGGTGCAGAGGGCCATAGAGGAAGTAAAGAAAAATACTATAGCTGTGAAAGACATGGCAAGGAGATTTTACAGAGAGCTTCGTGCTGCTATTGATCAAGCTGAGAAACTCCTTATGGAAGATGTCGATAAAAGGACTAGTGCTAAATTGAAAGCTTTGAATGAACAGCTCAGGTAATCAACAATAACATTTGAAGTGTCAAATCAATAATTTAGGGTTCCTCTTTAATCAAAGGTTTAGTCCCCATCATTGTCCTTATCTTGCACTGAGCAATCAAATGCATTTTAACAGTTTTTCCGTCTTTTTGCAGCCACATGGTTGAAATTTCAAGCCTGACAACCACTGCCTGTAGAAACTGTGACAATGCACTTAGTATGGATTATTATGAAATGCTTATGATGAAGAAGGATGTGGAAACAGAGATGAAGGATGTCTTAGAATTGCTGTGTGAGATTGAGCCAGTAGCAAAGGGTGATTTAGGTTGTCAGTTTCCAAATCATGAAAATCTTCTGGGGAACATTAGAACCTGTGCCAAGCTTGTCTTGCGTATGTGAAGGAATTGTTTCTCTTCTTTTATGTACATATAATACCGTAAAGACTCGTGTATAAGCCGCACTCGTGTATAAGCCGCACCCCCAACTTTCAAGCATGATTTCGAGAAAAAAAAATAAGAAGTCCAAAAAGCACTCTTGTCAGTAAAAGCCTGGGCCGAGTCACGTAGTAAACCGCCAAGAGTAAACAACATGGAAACCCTTTCTTTCGCATCAGCTGTGCGTGGATATCATGTTTATCGGGACGTATGGAAGCCATCGATCGGAGAAAAACTTGTTGCTAAACGAGAGTTTAACAATCCCATGGATTTAGATTGACTTGCTAATATCATTAGAGACATTATAGGAGTGGAGTGAGGCTGTTAGGGGGGGGGGGGGGGTAGGTTAAATGAAAAGAAGAAAGGTCTTAACTTTTGATGACTAAGTCAAGGCCTTGAAAGTCTAATAATTTGAATTTTTACTGTCATGCCATTTGAATTATAGTTTGGAGGTTTAAGTGGAAACTCCTTTAAGCAGAAGGAAACTTGTTGAAACTTGTTATCATTGACAGCATATCACAACCCAGAGGTCAGGTGACATGATTCACTTGGGTAAACTTATTAGGTTTAAAGCCACCCCTTCACCCTTATGAAGGTCCCTCTGAAATAGCACTCATATGTTATCTTCTTTGATGTTAATTTTGACATTGCAGCACCTGGACCTCCGCAGAGGCTGACTTGCAGGATAACAGATAATAACATGGTCCATGTTACATGGGATCCACCTGAAAACAACTTATTTCTGTATCCAGTTGTTGGGTACATACTACAAAGCAGTTCTGGTAAGACAGTTAATTGCTTTTTTTTTAATACCGGTAGTTAGTAACTAACTAGTTACTAACTATGCTTTTTTTCCATTTTGAGAACTTTTGTAAATTTTGTAGGAGCTTAGAGTATGAAATTTCCCTGGGCTAGTGACAGATAAAATCACAACCAGAAATCTATGAAAGATATGACTACGACAAGGTTCTTTTGCCAATAATTATTTATATGTTCTCCAAACTTGTAATTATTTAGTATGAAAAATGTTAACCAGCTTTCAGTCTCAACTTGCATTTCTCATTCACAGGTATCTTTCTTGGTGTGTTTACTAGCAACCATTAAACTCCCCTTGACTCACAGTTTGTTCATACATGACAGGCCTTATTTTAACTGCGTCAAGCTGGCCACATTTGCTGGAAATAATAAAACATATCACAAACATGGAAACTTTGTGAACATGCAAGACTAAATAGGTTAAACGAAGGTTGTAAGATGGAACCTAAGGTTTTTTTATCCTTATCCAAGAGGACTTTTAAGTCTAAGCACTTGCAGATAATGATTTCAAAGGCACTGTGCTTTCTGCTCAGTTATTTTAAGATCATAATGTTTAGTCAGGGTGGAGTTGAACCTACACCCTTCTGCACAGTGGATCGTCATGCTCTACCTCCTGAATGTCCATCAATCAGCATCTCCGTTGTAAGCACTCATTATTTTAAATTTGTCTTAATTTCTTTCAGGTCCAGATAACAGTTTTGTAAATATTTACAAAGGAAATGAAACCTCCTTGATTATAGACAAGGCCATTGCTGACCTACCTGTTGGGAAACAAGTGCAGTTCCGTGCATGTGCAATAAATATAACAGGCATCGGGCCCTGGGGATTTCCATACGGTGTAAAAATACCAGACTGAGTGTAATAAGTTACATGATTAATAGGTTTCTGAGTCAGGTTTTGATGTGGAATATGCCTATTTTTGGTGAATGAAGCAATGAAACCAAAGCAGTCAGATAGCTGTCCTTACTCTTGAATTGAAGTAACTTATGTAATCCAGCTAAGCATAAGTCCAGTAGTAATGAAAATGGGCCCACACAAGGACATTACTGGGGCTAATGTGCAGATGGATTACAGGGGTGCACGTACATAGAACTTTTTAACTTGCACCCTGATGGTTAATTTGGTTGAAATGTAAGTGTTACTCCTTACTGCCAAGTGTCTTAAATTAGGGCTGTGGTTCCTTCACCAGTATGTGTTTTTCACAACTTTAGTGTTTTTTTCGTACCAGTTCAGTTTCTGGACAGTTTAAAGTGTATGTTTTGAATCTGATAGGAGTTTGCATAATCCGCAAACTGATATTAATTATGTAAACTTTACTCTTTAAAATGGCCATGGTCATTGCTCCCTAATTTAAATTGTATCAGGATTTTGCAAAGTACTTTCTTAACCAGTTTTTCTCTTTGAAAAGGAATCTTCAACCACTAACTATGAAAAATTGTGTTTGTCTGCAAGTTGAATTTAGGGTGAAAATTTCTTATTTGTTTTGTTGTTTAATTTCTTTCCATAGTGAGCTTAAGTGAAAGAAAAGGGTTTGTAGTTTCTATGGTTACAATAGGGTAATTTCAAGAAGGCAGTTAGTTACAATAATTAACTAGAGCTAAGTTATTAGGCTTCTTTAGTTACAATAACATAAATTCAAGTAGGCAGTTAGTTGCAATAATTACCAAGAGCTAAATTTTTGAGCTTGCAACTAATTAGGTACCTTCATTTCCGCACTTTTGTGAGAAGCGCATACCCACCCAATTCCACTCTCTGATCTGGCTAATTTCTGCAATATATTTAATTAATTACCCTTGAAATTTCACCTTATTTATGATAATGTTCTTTTACATACATGTCTGTCATCGCAAAAATTCAAAGTTTTCTCATTAAAAACTCATTTTGAAAAGCCACTGTTTGTATCAACCTGCAATTTCAATTACATGTAAGCTTCAACAGGCCATAAAATACTTTGTATTGTTGGGTGTGGCCCTGGCTGTAGTATTTAACCTTGTGACCTTCTGAGATCTCAGCATGGCCAGGCTGGAAGAATCTAGTCCAGGTCAGTATGCTGGGATGAATAACTTTCAAATGTGCATGCCTCCTTTATTAACCCTTTAAGCCCTAATAGTGTTGAGAGCACTTGCCTTCCACCAATGTGGCCCAGGATGGAATCCCGGATTTGACGCCATATGTGGGTTGACTTTGTTGGTTGTCTACTCTGCTCCAAGAGGTTTTTTCCTGTGTACTTCGGTTTTCCCCTCTCCTAAAACACCAACACTTGATTTGATTTGTTTGATTCAGTTGATTTGAGGGCCATATTTTAAACTACTGGGCAACCAGTAAATATGTAATCCTTGTTAAATAAGTTATTATTATTATTATTATTATTATTATTTTTTTTTTTTTTTTTTTTTTTTTTTTTTTTTTTCTAAAATGGCATCCTGGAGTTCCTTGAGCTGAAATGGGATCATGTCAGATTGCTACATCAAAAATTACTTATTTACAGAGTTTTATTTACAAGGCTTACTAATTAAATGCAAGTAAAATGTTAACGTAAAACATGTTTTCCGAGGTTTCAATTGTGTTTTCTTTCGTCTGCTGGTTTCCACGTTCCGAGATTTGGCCTTGTCTTCAATTAATATTTTCACCCTGCAAACGTGCCCCATTGACAAGTAAAATCATCTATCGCAAGAAAGGACTGGTAGACCACGTACAGACCTGTGCACTGGAAAATAGTGTCGGATTTTTGGGAAACAGCATTGCACTCTCTCTGTACCATAACCGTAAGGAGCCCATACAAACTGTGTGACTTTCACATTATTTCGATAAAATCCAAGATATCATAGTGTACTTTTACACTATGATATCTTCAATTTTATCGAAATAATGTGGAAGTCACTCAGTTTATCTAGGCTTCCCGTCGGTCACCCCAAAACGCAGACTGCAGACTGTGCAGACCGTGCAGACCAGGGGTAAAATATAGCGTTACCCTCACTATTATTGAGAGCTAACCGTAAACAGGCTAACCTGAATGTTATTTAGGCCTAATTAGGCTAACCAAATGTTATTTAGGCCTAATTCAGGCTAACCGAATTTTCATTTTACAGACTGCACACTCTGCAGTCTGCGTTTTTCAGTGTCCAGCTTCCCCTGGTCGGTACTGTATGTCTACACTGCCAGCAGTTTTCCTTTTTCCCTTAATTAAGCCTGGTTTCCACATGATTGTCCCGATCGCCCCAGTCATTTTAAAATAATGTTCAGAGGCGGTCAGGACGACGCCCGGGTCGTTTGCAATCGTCTGGGTAGTGTTTCCATTTAATCATCCCGATCACCTCTGAACATTATTTGAAAGGACTGGGGCGATCGGGACGATCATGTGGAAAGCAGGCTTTAGATCCAACACGCTGGTTGAAAATGTAAACACCGTGGAAATTTTGGCAAAACAAAGATGGGACAACACCCAAGAGGGGTACTCCGGATTTCAAGTGACAGGGATGATCGAATGATGAAAAAAATCAAAACCCAAAAAATTTTCTAGGGGTTTATTACAAAACTCAAAAAAATCCCTGGACCAAAATTTAACCCCAAAAAAGTAGAAATTTCTAAAAAATTTTCGTACCCAAAAAAATCCCTAACTCGAAAATTTCAAACCCAAGACTTTTGGGGTGCTTACCATTTAGCCAAATAATTCGGATGGAATGATCCATGCATATAGGTAAGCGATTTTCCGGATTGAATGACCAACCGGATGAGAATGGCGCTCACCATTTACTACACAGCATTGGGTCCATCCCAGATATTTTACTCGATCTTGTGAGAAAGGACCTGGAAACGGAAGTTCGCGAATTCCGTTCCGAACGGAAAAAGAGGACTACCTCTGGAGGTTGTCCACAATTTCCGAAAAGATTTTCCGGAAAATTGCCTTTCCATTTGACCTCAAACCGAAATATCCGGATTTTTCGCAATCTGGCTAAATGGTAAGCACCCACCTCCCCCATTTAAGACGTCACAAAACATACTCGTAACCCAGGTAGTAACCGATCGGAGTGCGAGGGTGATCTGGGGAGAACGCCAAATCTACCAAGTGGGGCTCTGTTGCTATCTTGCATCATAGTCAAGCCTGTTTTGGGAATCTTTTGTGCAGCTGGATCTGGACAGTTGAAAAGCATTACATGGATAAACACGTATTAAGACGTCGTTTGTTGAAGTTTATTTTCTTTTCGAGTTTATTGACTTTATTTATGTGAATATTGTGACTTTCACGGCCGCTGGTCTTGCAGAATGACGTGAACTTCCTGTGAAAGGCAAAGGCACATGTTCATTGAGCTATTTCTTTTAAGCTGTTTTAAGGTCATCTTCTTTTGTTCAGTTGGGGAAGCTCAAGTTATGAACCGGCCTTGTTGTAATTATCTTAATTACATCGTCCTTTAGAGGAAAACATAGTAAATCGTAATTTATGAATGGACTATTTGACAATTTAATTGGAAGAGGTTCACGGAAGCTTCCTGAGAGAGCGATCCATCCTCATGTCTAGCATCATTCTCGTTCTTGGTTTCTGGACCTTTTTTTTCATCTGCAATGCTTTATTGAAGGTGAGTCTAAAAAGACGTATTTGTAAGTTTGCTTTTCCCTTTTTAAAGAAGGCTAGCTAATGAAGAGCGTATCGGCATTAAATTAATCTCTTCCTCAAAGTGTTGTAAGTAGAGTTAAGAGAATCAATATTTTGAACTGAACTCCACGGATACCGCGCGTGAATTTTGACTGGGAATACAATGAATTCAATCACCGAAATCAATGTCGGTGACAATAATGGGATACTCCTACACTTGGTTTCAAATGAACATGAACAAAAATTAATGTACATTTGAAATGAATAGAAATAATGTTTGAGAGGTTACTAGTCACAAGTGCCCCTCAACGGTTTTTCTTCATTTTTCGAAATTAAATTTAGGTGGAAGTCAATCAAGTGCTTCCATGATTAATTTGACTGCTGTCAAGTGAACAGGACTATTGTCATGAAAACATGTGATTGATGTCCACCCAATTTTAGTTTTGAAAAATGAAAAAAGTCATAGAGGGGCACGTTTGGCTGATAAATGTTGTAAATTGAAGGGAATGGAGGATGCGGGAAGAGAGCTGGGAGAATATAGGTATGGCATTGCGTATAAAGAGGTGAAGGTGAGAGTCCCAGCAAGACTTGTATAGACAAGGAAAAAAAGCAATCTACAATCTTGGACAAAATAAAATGAAAAATTAGTACCCCCTCCCGCCAAAGTCAATGAAATTCACACGCAAGTTGAAGCCTGCCGTTTTTTCATCATTGAAATTGGGGGGAGGGGTGGTCTTCATTTTCCATTTGAAATGTGCAAGATTGTAGCAATGTTGGTAACTTGTGCTTTTGTCAGAGTTAATTCACTGCTAGCTTACCTAGCAGGCAGTTTAGTGAATTATAAGCTTCTTTCAACTGGGGTTGACTTTCAAGTGATCATTCGAATGTAAATGGCCGCTCGAAAAGCAAGCAAAGAGTGAGGAGCGAGGAAAACAAGTGAGAAAAAGCCTGCAATCAAATCCACAACATTTTCAAAACCTCCCATTTGCAATAATGTGTTTGATGTCAACTACCAACCAATCATAGCCCGCCTTATGTAAACATTGGCGACAATACAATTATTAATTTTCTAGCGAAAAAAATTGCAAGATCGAACTGAAATTTCAACTTACCGTCAGCGTTGACCTGTCCATGTTTCTACTGTGTGTGATTCGTTGACAATGATATATAGTGGACAACATCTGGCAGCTGCCAACAATGTTGCTGTGAGCCCTAATCCTTCAGCTTGTTTAATCTGGCCACCAATAATACTTCTCAAAATAGTGTGATACCAATGCTGAATAGGTAAATTTCGCTGGTAGAGCTTTTGCCAAATCCCTTGGGAAGGATCACCAAGATATCACTTCCATTTATTAGTGGTATTACGTCTTTCTGCTCTTATTTAAGAACACAAGAAAATCCAAGCTACCACAAGGAAGTTTCCAAATTTTTTGAAAGCAGATTGTGGGCTCTTTCCGCTCTGTTTTGTCTTTACACTTTAATAAAAGGGAGCAGTAAATTTTGATTGATGAGCAGATTATTTCTGACACTTTATCAGCCGATCAGGAATGATATTTTCTCCGTCCATGGGCAAGCAGAGGTTTTGAAAATGTTGACCGGTTGATTGCAGGCGGTTTCTCACTCCCACTGCTCTGCCCCTTCCCCCTTGAATTTTCGTTTGACTTCAGTCCAGGTTTTTGCAGGGTTGTATTCAAAACAATTACTTGAAAGTCAACCCTGGTGGAAAGAAGAGTCTAAAATTTGCCAAACTGCTTGCTACGCAGGCTAATTCACTGTTCTCCTTGGGAGCTTTTTTATTAAGGCCTGTGAAACAAATTTAACAAGTTTTTTTAAGAATCGCAACTGATGTACACCAGTTGGCTATCTACAAGAACAACCAAGGAGTTGTACTCCAGATTAGAGAACAATGTCAGGCAATGGTCGTCGCTAGATTTCAACCAGGGAATGCTGAATTTGCAATCCAGCAAGCAGGCTAACTGCTGCATAACCACATTGCTTCCCCCTTGCCTCCCCCTCCTACTTTTATTTGACCTGCATTTTCTGCCCCTGAGGTTTGTGGGTGTTTGCAGAATTACAGGAAATATTCCAGGAAGTATAAAGAATTTCTGGAAAACAATGGCCTGTCTCTGTCCCTTTGTCACGTTCGGTGGTACACAACACGATTCAACAGATCATTTGTGAGGTTTGGTCAGATCCAGCCATACTTGCTACACCTGTGGTTCTCATTTGGTGTGTTGGTGGGGTCCCTGTTGATGGTCACCTCTGTTGTGGTTCTTTCATTGACGCTGTACAAAGCATTTTCAAGAGATGCTCCGGAACAAGTCTTAACTCCTGTGGTAGGTATTAAGGTTAAATGTTGGCTTAATTTACAAAAGATTTATGATCATGAAGTTATATTTTCAGTCGTTTGTGATTAATGCAAGTGTACTATTTAGCAGCCCACATCAGTAACAGGATATTTATGTAAATTATCTGTGTTGTGTCTTTAAATGAATGCTGTGCAGCTAACATTGCAGTCTTTTTAAAATCTTTGTCATCTTCTTTCTTCATTTGATTTATGCTTATTTTGGTCAGCATGAACATTCAAGAACTGCAACACAATCAAAGATTCTGTGATTCTAGAAATAAATAATTGTCATTACCATCCTCAAGAAGAGGATTTTGACAGCTAAAAATTGGAATTTGCGGCGGGGTTAGGGAGAACAGAACCAAAACGTTCCCCAAATGTTGTTTTGGGAATGAGTCTGAAATGTATTGTTTTGTGGAGATGAATGCCTTGGCATGTGAATTGAGCTGAGTCACATGTGCGGTAAATGCATCATGTTGCACTATTATTTTTGTTTGATATCTCCTTACCTCAGTCTATTCTTTGACAGATGCCAGGTGTCAATCTACCTTGGAGTCAAGTGCTATATTACCTTGGCACACTTACAATTAGTGGTGTTTTTCATGAATTTGGACATGCCATTTCTGCTGTCAGGTATAACTTGAATTTTAAGAGCTCTCTTATAAATTTTCATTTTTGTTCCTGCAAATCCCTTGGCTCTCAATATTGTTTGATTTGTTGTTCTTTTAACAGGGAACAAGTGCGTGTAAATGGATTTGGTATGTTCTTCATGCTCATTTACCCTGGTGCCTTTGTAGATCTGTACACAGAACATTTAACTGTCATATCACCATTACGGCAACTAAGAATATACTGTGCTGGTGTGTGGCACAATGCTGTGCTTGTGTTGGTTGGACTACTTCTGATTTGGTGTCTACCTTATCTGTTGGTCCCATTTTATGTGACTGGCCAGGGTGCAGTGGTATTCAGTGTGCTTAAAGTAAGTTCTTGTTTTTGACACTTATAGCTAGAACTTAGAATGAACCATCTGCAAGTTCACCTGCTATATGTTCACCAGAATGATGTTGGTGAAGTAATAAAACTATGCCCATGAGTTCACGGCTGAGGCAAATCCAAATCCAATTATATGTAGTATAGATTGTAAGTCTTTAGATGATAGTCAGGCGACTTTATATGTTGTCTTCATGTGATCATGAATATTTCCAACTAGGACTGATCGTCAAATATAATATTATGCTTTCTTCAGTCGTCATGTGATCTGTATTTGAAGAAAAGGAAGGGCTATTAATTTGACGGATTTTGTAAAGTTGTATCTCAGATTCAGTAATACGTTTTTTATTTCATTACCTCAGTTATGAGGCTAAGAATGTCAATTTATTATTTGTATCTTGTTTTATAGCCAACACCTTTTTTTGCTCAATTACTCAGTCTGTAGTTTATTAAGTCAAAATACAATTCTTTCAATCAAATTCCAACATTGTTTTTGTTTTCAAAGGAATCCCCATTGTATGGCAGCATTGAACCTGGTGACACAGTCTTGTCTCTTTACGGGTGTCAGGTTTATAACAAACAAGACTGGAATAATTGCATCAGTAAAACACTGAACACACCTCAGCATGGATATTGCACAGACATGCTAACAATAACTAGGAAAAACTCTTCACAAGGTGAGGACATACATCTACATGTATATCTTAGTACCATAGACCTTTCAGCTTATGTATGCTGGTAATCACCACTCTTCTGTGGGAGAGGGAGTGGTTCAAACTGCAACTGGCAAATACCTAAGGAGAAATGAACTGCCACTGCCTTTAGGCTGACATCTAGGCATCTCTGATGATGACAATTAATCGAAGTTCTCATCTTGAGGTATTTTTGTAGTGAGGATGGAGTCCTCATAACTGCAAGGATCATACATGTAGCTTCACTTGATTTCATATCCGCAGTTCATATATGATCCATTTCTTATATCATTTCATGGAGTCGATGGGTTGGGTAAGTATGATCATATTTCACTATGGACAGAGAACAACTGCTTGTTAGCATCAGAACAAGTACTTTAAAGTGGACAAACATTTGTTTTCAATTGCTCAGTCAGGATGTTATCCTAGCTATTCAGCCCCTTTGGCAATCTTGAAATCTTGAGATTTTGCTGTCTTGAAACATAAGAAGCAGAAATTACTAAAATTGGTGGTCTGTTAATATTCTCAGGTGCATTTTACACTGGGGGAGTGTACGACTGTTGTAAAAACTCAACTTCTTCAAGGTTCTGTTTTAAATACGAGTCTCTGAGCCATTCAAAGGTAATTTTTTGTACTGGTCAATACTCAATTATCATTTTACTTCTAATAGTACATGTATACTTGTCTTTTTATTAAATTTTAGTCCAATATTCAATTACCAAATTATCAAATTATGTAGGAGCGTTTGACAGAGGAAAATCTGTAAAGTCTCACTCTCAGGGGTCAATGAGTCAATGTCTGTCTTGTCTAACTTATCAAGTTTTCTTCTCAATAATTGTCTTTTTTATTATTATCAGTTTATTAACTTTGACAGTCAAGCTGACAGAGCGCTACAACAGCTTGTGCCAATTACTGTTACGATTAAAAGTTTTGTTAATCGAAAAACTAACCATGAACCTTTTGGTTATCCTTGGGGTCACCATTTTAATCAAAAGTAACAACTGTGTAGTTGGATGTTGCTATATTCCCCAGGGGTATGCTTGTCTTCCAGCCAGAAGCACAATGCAATCTAGAAAATTTTGTGATTTACCAACAGACTGCGATGGACCAGGTAATTTATACCATCATCATGCCAATGATAGTTTTCAAAGTTAAGTTAACCAGTCTTGCTAACCCATGTTTCATGCCCCTGCTTCCTCCCCAGCACTGTGATGCTAATGACTCTGCTATTCCTCTGCGTAACTCTTCTAAGTTTACACTCCCGGTAGTGCGTACTGAGCGTTTCAAATGTAGCTTTATCCCATGTATGCTTTTTAGACAATAAATAGTGTACATTACCTGGATTTTAATTTATTAGGATACCTTTGATTGTGTATTTTGTGTACAGTATGCTTGAATTGTAAGTCAGTCGTTTTTCAATGCTTGTATTGCCAGAACTGATAATATTGAATAAACCAATTATTAAATGATTATTATCTACAAGTAGCAATCTCTGACAAAAGTTAAATGTTGTTTTTCATAAGTTTAGAGAATTTTGGCAGCAAGATTAATGACAGCAACAGCAACGCCATAAACACAAAATTTGTATTAACTTGTCTTTTCTACAAAAACAATGTAAAATATTACCAAATTTGATGTTTTTACCACAATATGTAAAATACAACAGTAAGTCTTTTATCCTCTGAGTCTCTGTTTCCCTCATTCAGGTGCCGCTCACAATTCAGTTGTAGATATCTTCAACTACATTGTACAATGAAACAACACAGAGTAATAAAAATTATTATTACAGTGACTGTAGAAAAGTTTTAATACCCTAGTTGAAATCGTGTATTTTTAATTGACATTTTCATTGGTATAGTTGCTTTTAATTAGCTTTATATTGCTGTTGGCATTAGGTGACAAAGTCTGTGTTCACCCATCTCTGGACAACTCCAGTCGTCTTCTGAGGATAATTCGAAGTACTAGTTCAGATGTGCTTTATGTGGGAGACCCTTTACTTCTTCAGTACACAGGTAATCTGAAATGTATTCAGGTCAAGATGGGAAAGTTTATTGCATTTTCATTACCAAAGCTTGGCTTGTTTTGCTTCATATATTTGTGCAGTGTCTGTGGACAGTACTTAAGAAAATTACTGTAAGTGTCATTAATATTAATAGTTAGTCTTTTTCCTTTGCAGTTGGGATAATTGATTATCAACGTAGAAGCAAGATCTTACCCATGGAATTTCCTACTGTTCTTGAAACATTCTTAATGTATCTTTTTGATTGAACAGATCTGTGCCTTAAGTCTCTAAGTGGGGCCAGTGTTGCGTGATGCCCCAAATAATGGCTTCAAAGGCGACTAATCTGTGCCATTTTTATGTCAAAAGTAAACAAGTATCTATTCCTTTCAATGGCAGTTGTAACACTCAGCACAGTGCCAACTCGATTGGGTTGGCATATTGGTTAGAGAACACACTTTCTAACCTGGGGTTAGAGTGAGACTTAAATAGAGTTATTATTATTATTATTATTGTCATCATCATATCACTGTTGTCCACCTCGTCCTCCTCTTCCTTTGGTATCCACAGCATTTGCTCGTGACATGGTCTGGGGTTGTTTATTGACAAGTCACCTTTGACAGTGAGAACTCTTCTGCAGATTCTTGCATGTCCAAGAAGTTTTGTCTTTTGAAGCAAGGCCAGTGGAATGCTTGTACCAATCTCCAGTAAGCTGCTTTTCAGTCCTCTTGAGGTAATTCCTAGTGACCCTCCTATAACAAGCAGAATTGTAAACAACTTTCAATTTCCACTCTTATTAATTGATCTGTCTTGCAAGGTCAAAATAATTATCCATCTTCGTTGTCTCCAATCCTAGTATTACCCAGGCATGGCACATTAATAATGTCTCAAGCTCTCTGCTTCTAATTAACAAATAGATTCCATGTTGCCGTGCGTCTTTTCAGTAATAGATCACAGATGACGTCAAAATGTGGTAAGATCAAATGTTCAAAAATTAGTACACGAGACGATAGCGATAGTGTGTCACTGATGTTCTTACCTCATTTTGAGGTCTTCTGTGATCTGTTACTGAACAGATACACAGCAACACTGAATCTCTTTGGGTTTTTTTAGAGCACTCGTCTCCCACCAATGTGGCCCAGGTTTGATTCCTAGACTCAGCGTCATATGTGGGTTGAGTTTGTTGGTTCTCTACTCTGCACCAAGAGGTTTTCCCCAGGTACTCCAGTTTCCCCTCTCCTCCATAACCAACATTTGACTTGATTTGTGTTAATTGTTAATTTCAATTTACAGTGTCCCCAATTAGTGCTTCAGCACTAGAACGACTAGACACTTAAATAAAGTTCCTTTCCTTTCCTTTATATGATAAAGAACTAAACTTTATTCACATAAAAGCTGATGGTGACGTTAATCGTGCATCTGTCCTCTAATAGATCATAGGCAAGAACCAATCAAGATGCGAGAATAAGTTGGGTTATTATTATAACAAATGATAATAATGGGCATAGTGAGTTATTCTTGTTTTTATCAGTGTTTGTTTGCAATGACTGAGTTGGTCTCATCAGCAGTCCTTCTGTTTCTTTCTTCATGTGTGCATTCTTGAGCCAACTGGTATGATGTCAATCTGTCTGAAGAACTGCCCATGTAATTCTTTTTCCATCAATTCCATGAAGCTTTCTTCACATTTCTTTCTTTTGTATTCCTCATTGCTTTCCAGAGTGCTACCATTGTTGTACCTGGCAGCCATGAACTGTCTCACTTTATTGGCAACAACATAATTTGTTACACCTAAGATAGCCTGATCTACAGTGCCCACTGGAGGTACAACCTTGTCACACTGTCGTGGAGATGAAGTGCATTATGCATCATCACATACTAAGTTTCTAGTCCTCCTGTCAAGCCATTTCATATTCTTTTCTTTTCAAGCGAATGAACGCTACTGAATACCTCACTAATGAGATGGTCCACTTGTTTATTGTCGTAACAACATTGGTCACGCCCAATTTCGACTGCAGCAGCTTTCTGACTCTACGAGAGTACTTCTTGTGAAGGAAGTTGTTTCATCTCTTTGAGTTTGAACTCATTGAAGTCAACAACTTTTTTTGTTAATTGTTATAGCAAAGGTGTTGCTTGCCCAGTCCATTTCCCTCGGAAGCAAGCGTAAGTTCCTTTAGGTCCCAAGGGTATCTCCTCTTTAATCTGTGAGGGGACAAAAGTTCCAAAGCAGTTGAGCTGCAACAATGCAGTTTTTTGCATAACTTCATCCGGTGGTAATGCAAAGCTTTTTTGTAAGTAATGTCATTATTATCATCATCATCATCATCATCATCATCATCATCATCATTATCATCATCATTATCATTATTTAGTTATTTCTATTTTCTTTTAAGGAGGAGTACAACTACAAGTTGGAGGTTTCTGTTCTGAGCATGTGCATACCATCATTGTTACTTGGTGCACATGCTCAAAAGCAAAAGCTTGTGCTGGTTTTCTTGTTCCAATCAAAAATTATATACCATAATATTAAATTATTTCTTTAACTCCAAATGAAGATATTTAGTTTCTTTGTCTGGGGCTTTGGCTTTACTGAACATGGTACCATGTTATTCACTTGACGGACAGTGGGCATTGTTTGCCTTTGTGGATCACTTATTGACTTCATACATTCCTTTGGAAGATCAGAGAAATATGTTATGCAATATCATTCTCACACTTGGAACTTTGTTACTGGCTTCAAACATCATGCTTGCTCTTTGGACTCTTGGAAGTGCGTAGAGATTTTAATACGTAGTAGTTACTTAATGCCATTGTAAAGCATAATTTACCAAGCTATGCAATAATGAATTTAGCATGCATAGTCAAGCATATGACTATGACTATGACTATGCTGATGACAGAAAACCTGTTTAATAGCTGACATTATGACACAAGACTTATTCCTCTCTGTGATAAGAGTTGATACGCTGAAGAAATACTAGACGGAGAGCACTCACAGTGCAAGAGTGTCTCTCTCCAAGTGGTTAATTATTATTGTAAACTTACAAAATTTTAATATAATATTTAAACTGCGGAATAGACATGAAATGAAAGTTAGGAAGATTGTTGCAGTGATGATCTTCCTAACTTTTATTTCAATACATAGAGGGAATATCAATTTTAACTGAGGTATAAAATGAAGAATATTATTGTCTTTCATTAAGTCTAAAGTAAAAGGTTTTATTTTTCCCTGCCATCAGGTCACTGTAGCAGAACCAGTGATTGGGCCAACATTGTGATTTCGTAGTTTCAATCTGTTGGGTCTTGGTTTTATAAGTCTGTTCTAGAAGGCGCATTAAAAGAAGTTAAGTTATTCCATTATGTAAATTCTGCTACTATTTGTACATAAACTCATCAACAGCCAGGGGAAATTTTCTATCTCTTTCACCTTTTTTATTGGACAAAGTATTGGGTTTGTCTGCATATTTGTGGGTTTTTTTGTTTTGGTTGTTGTCAAGTCACTCAAAATTTCAAGCAAGAAACAAAGCCTTACTTATCGAAGGAATTAAATTATTATTTTTGCAGAACCTCTGAAAAGAAGTGAGGGTAGTTCAATAAAAGTGGTCAAAACAGTTTTTCTCCATCGGTTTTCTTCCTTGCTTTAGTACAGCAGTGCAACTTAACACTAAGTCAATTCAAACTTAGGGCGCGTTCGATTGACCCTATTCCGGAATAAGACAACGTGGAGTGATGATTAAAGCGGTATGTTTGGCACGTTTTGAAGCAGCAAGGATAATAAAAATATGAAGGGGTAGTTTCTAAAGAAACTGTGGTGCTGCGTCGGTGGGGAAGTAGTATACAAAAATTTGGTTTTATCAACGGAGTTGATAATGTAAATTGGCCACCGTACAGAGATTCTAAAAGCTGACGTTTCGAGCGTTAGCCCTTCGTCAGAGCGAATCGAGGGATTATGGGTTACGTGTAGTTTTTATAGTAGAGTAGGAGCTACGCTATTGGTGGTAACATGGCAACGTGAAAAATAGGAATATATTAGTTAAATGAAAAGCGTTCGTTAATACCGTGAGGATTAAGGGTGCCGATTTGAAAGATGAATTTTTGTTCCAGATTCTTGCGGCTTTCCGTCGTACCTAGATGTAGGGAAAGGCCGCAGATAGCCATGTGTTTTTTGGAGTGGTTAGGCAGATTGAAATGGCGAGCGACTGGCTTGGATGCATCCTTGTCATTCTTCTCAACATCGCGAAGGTGTTCGCGGAATCGGTCACCTAGTCGTCTACCTGTCTCACCAATGTATAATTTATTGCATAACGTGCAGGTTATGCAATAAATGACATTTGCGGAGGTACATGTGAAACGATCGGTGATCTTAACAGATCGCTTAGGTCCCGATATCTTGCTAGTGTTAACAATGAAAAGACAAGTTTTGCATCGTGAGCGCGCGCATTTGAAAGTGCCGGGTTGCTCGTTAGTTTTGAGCGCGCTTCTAACTAAAAAGTTGCCTACGTTTTTGTCGCGTTTGAATGAAATAAGTGGAGGTTGCGAAAAGATTCTACCAGTCTCGGGATCATTTTGGAGTAATTTAAAATTACTAAGAATGATGCTTTTGACTGCGTGATTATGAGGATGGAAAGTGAGGGTGAATGGAATTCTGTCATTCTTATCTTTTTGTGACGTTTGTAGCGATGACTGTCGATCAAATTGTTGGGCGCGATGATGGCTCGCTTTGACCACAGAGACAGGATAGCCACGTTTTTCGAAGAACTGGCACATCTCCTCTGATTTGCTGGAAAAATCGGAGTCATCACTACATAGACGTCGAAGTCTAAGAAATTGAGAATAAGGGATAGAGTTCTTGACATGTGATGGATGTGACGATGAATACAACAAATAACTGTGTGAATCAGTAGGTTTGTAGTGCACACTAGTACATAGCACGTTGCCTCTAATAGAAACGTTGATATCTAGAAAAGCCAATGAAGTTTCCGAAATTTCCCAGGTATATTTAAGAGCCGGATGAAAAGAGTTGACGGAGGTTATAAATTGATCGAGTTCTTCTCTGCTGGATGAAATAGCGCCGATGCAGTCGTCGATGTAACGGCCGTAGAGTTCAGGTTTGGGGCCGTTGTACTGACTAAAAAATAGGTGTTCAACATATCCTACAAAAAGATTGGCATAGCTAGGTCCCATTCTTGTGCCCATCGCTACACCATTAATTTGTTTGTAATAGTTGCCGGCGAATGAAAAACAATTAAGCGTTAAAACTAGTTCGGCAAGGCGGAGGAGCGTTTCCGAGCTAGGTTCTTTGACAGTGCGTTGATCGAAAAAGTGTTTAAGTGCTTGAAGACCTTCGCTATTAGGAATGACTGTGTATAGAGATGTAATGTCCATGGTGAAAATAAGTTTGTCTTGGCCGGAGAAATTGAAATCGCGGAAAATTTGTAGTGCGTGTGTACTGTCATACATTAAAGACAGTACACACGCACTACAAATTTTCCGCGATTTCAATTTCTCCGGCCAAGACAAACTTATTTTCACCATGGACATTACATCTCTATACACAGTCATTCCTAATAGCGAAGGTCTTCAAGCACTTAAACACTTTTTCGATCAACGCACTGTCAAAGAACCTAGCTCGGAAACGCTCCTCCGCCTTGCCGAACTAGTTTTAACGCTTAATTGTTTTTCATTCGCCGGCAACTATTACAAACAAATTAATGGTGTAGCGATGGGCACAAGAATGGGACCTAGCTATGCCAATCTTTTTGTAGGATATGTTGAACACCTATTTTTTAGTCAGTACAACGGCCCCAAACCTGAACTCTACGGCCGTTACATCGACGACTGCATCGGCGCTATTTCATCCAGCAGAGAAGAACTCGATCAATTTATAACCTCCGTCAACTCTTTTCATCCGGCTCTTAAATATACCTGGGAAATTTCGGAAACTTCATTGGCTTTTCTAGATATCAACGTTTCTATTAGAGGCAACGTGCTATGTACTAGTGTGCACTACAAACCTACTGATTCACACAGTTATTTGTTGTATTCATCGTCACATCCATCACATGTCAAGAACTCTATCCCTTATTCTCAATTTCTTAGACTTCGACGTCTATGTAGTGATGACTCCGATTTTTCCAGCAAATCAGAGGAGATGTGCCAGTTCTTCGAAAAACGTGGCTATCCTGTCTCTGTGGTCAAAGCGAGCCATCATCGCGCCCAACAATTTGATCGACAGTCATCGCTACAAACGTCACAAAAAGATAAGAATGACAGAATTCCATTCACCCTCACTTTCCATCCTCATAATCACGCAGTCAAAAGCATCATTCTTAGTAATTTTAAATTACTCCAAAATGATCCCGAGACTGGTAGAATCTTTTCGCAACCTCCACTTATTTCATTCAAACGCGACAAAAACGTAGGCAACTTTTTAGTTAGAAGCGCGCTCAAAACTAACGAGCAACCCGGCACTTTCAAATGCGCGCGCTCACGATGCAAAACTTGTCTTTTCATTGTTAACACTAGCAAGATATCGGGACCTAAGCGATCTGTTAAGATCACCGATCGTTTCACATGTACCTCCGCAAATGTCATTTATTGCATAACCTGCACGTTATGCAATAAATTATACATTGGTGAGACAGGTAGACGACTAGGTGACCGATTCCGCGAACACCTTCGCGATGTTGAGAAGAATGACAAGGATGCATCCAAGCCAGTCGCTCGCCATTTCAATCTGCCTAACCACTCCAAAAAACACATGGCTATCTGCGGCCTTTCCCTACATCTAGGTACGACGGAAAGCCGCAAGAATCTGGAACAAAAATTCATCTTTCAAATCGGCACCCTTAATCCTCACGGTATTAACGAACGCTTTTCATTTAACTAATATATTCCTATTTTTCACGTTGCCATGTTACCACCAATAGCGTAGCTCCTACTCTACTATAAAAACTACACGTAACCCATAATCCCTCGATTCGCTCTGACGAAGGGCTAACGCTCGAAACGTCAGCTTTTAGAATCTCTGTACGGTGGCCAATTTACATTATCAACTCCGTTGATAAAACCAAATTTTTGTATAATAAAAATATGTTTTAAATAGCATTTTAGCACATGTTTGATAATTTTAATGTGAATCTCCGTAAAAACGAGGGATTTCTAACTTATATTCCTTGTATTCCTATTCCGGAATACGGTCAATCGAACGCGCCCTTAATTTCCATAAATAAATAAATAAATATTGCTAGTGCTAATCACCCTTACTTGCAGTCGAGGACTGAATTGCGAAGGGCGCGGCTCACGACATCGGGCTGAAAGCATACAAAGGCGCCTCTGGCTGCCGCTATACAGTCCATGTTTGATGTAGGAGCACAGCACCACAGCTAGATGTCAATTAGCTGTGAGTCGATTTTGATGAGGAGGGAGGGAGGGAAAACCGGAGTACCCGGAGAAAAACCCTCGAGTCAGGTTGAGATCGACTGAAACTCAGCCCACATGCTGGCCGAGGCCAGAATTGAACCCCGGCTGGCAGTGGTGGGAGGCCCGATAGATAACCACTAAGCCACCCTGACTCCCAATATAGTTACTTATATAACATGGAGAAACCATGGCACTACATTTACGGAATTTGTAATTCCAAATACCTTTCCTTGTCAAATTCAACAAATTACAGTTTATTTCACATACTTTACCGTGCCACATTGCGAAGTTTGATGCTTAATTGGCTACTTCGTAACCAAGTATCAAATTTTCCAACGAACTTCGCAACACAGCGCGGTAAATTAATGTGAAATTGACTGTAAAGCATTCAAGGAATTCCACTTGTATTAAATTGCAAAACAAATAATTGAGAAAATGTTAACATTAAGTACTAACAAAAAAAAACTACGAAAATGCAAAGCTTTTAAAATAGCTATCCACATTATAAATTATGAAGAGCCATAGAAGTAAATGACTTTTATCTTTTGACTTCAGGTGTGAAGTTATTCCATCTTCCCCTCCCCAGACAAATCAGTTTGTTAACACTGTTACTCGGAATATATTCCGAGTTTTAATCTGGGTAGAGCAGCAAAATGCACAATAGAATTAGGACGTGGGGATTTCATTCGTTAAAAGCCACGGACCATAACCCTTAGGGAGAGATTGTAACTGAAAATCTAAACATTTCCAGCTGCAACACACGAATTTAAAATCTCCCAAAGGGTAAACAGCGAATGAAAGGATCCTAAATAAGAAGTTTTTACACCTCGGAGACATTAGGATAAACTGACTGACACGTTAAGGGAAGGTACCTTTTTCATTGGGGGAGGGGGGAGGATGGGGCCCGGGATATTTTACATTTTTTTGCGAAAAAAGTCGTGGCCCTCCCATTTCCAGGAATGTATTAGTGCATGACCCTTCAGAAATACCCAAACAACATTCGCGGATGGTAGCTCTACCTGTACAGTTCCAACAACAAATAGGCGGCCGCCATGTTTGTTTTCATTTATTGGTATTCAAAAAGTTGCGGAAACGTGTGGACGGAAGGCGTATCCGGAAAGCTGAGGAATCGTCTTCAAAATTACTTTTCTAAGAGAAATAATTCGATAATTTATAAGCGAAAGAGTTCTAGAAAGTAGCATTTCCTCTTAAACGTGGTATCGTGATGTTCTAGGGAACAACGAACCCCGCGGTAAATCAGTTACCTCTGGAGCGGGGACTAGGCGTATAAACGGGAACCTCAAACCGCAAACCTGACGGCACGGCACTGATCACGTGAATTCCTGACGTTCGCGGTTCGCGGTAAACATGTACTACTCTGATCACAGGCAGCCCAAGCTCGGTATACGATTTATAGACTTTGTATGGGAAAATTAACTTGTGAGCTTATAAATGCTAAAATAAGCTGTAAATGTAGAAATACACTTCACTTACCTCTACGTACAGTTGTCCTTGTCTTTCCTGTGCAATCGGGGGGCAAACTGTGTCCGTTTTAGACGGCTTTGTGGCTTACGAATTTTTACGATGTCGTCAAGTAGTTGTCATTTCCCGTCATAATGAGAGTACAGAATGTAATATGATCGCCATCAAGCTATAACGGCCGTAGCCACACATCAAGCCGAGCGCATGGGAAGATATTAGAAAGCCGAACATTATTTGGAATTTATCCGCCAAAAATCGCTGTGTGGTCCCGGAGTGGAGTTGATGTGATAAGAAATTTATCTGGCCTGAAGGCTATGGTTTTTTCAATGGCGATTCGGACCGTTGCTTTGTAATGCGAGAGCAATTCGTGGGACGAGATCGCCGCGAGTCACCAGCCTTTTTTCTCTTTATGAGGGAAATGACAACATACATAAAAATTCGTAAGCCACAAACCCGTCTAAAACGGACACAGTTTGCCCTCCGATTGCACAGAAAAGACGAGGACAACTGTACGTAGAGGTAAGTGAAGTTTATTTCTACATTTACAGCTTATTTTAGCATTTATAAGCTCAAAGCTAATTTTTCCATGCAAATACCGAGCTTGGGCTGCCTGTGCTCTGATCAGCTTTCGTCCTTGAGGGTGGACGAGCTATCCTTGTACTTTTCACAAGATCACCTTCAAAGGGAAGAAAGCTGAAAAGGTCGCAATGATCAAAGCGCACATTGGCAGCTTGCTGTACAATTCAATGGAGCGTAAACAATCCGAGGTCGAAAATGACTCGCATGTAGTAGGTAGATCGCGTTGTCGGTTCAAGCCGAGTAGCTGAAGTGACGAATCCTCACCGGAGACTGATTTTATGCCAGAACTCCGCGCGGAAACATCAAAATATGGGTGAAAAACGGACACGGGTCGAGAGAGACAATTATGTTAGTTATGAGAAGATAGTGTTTTGATATATAAATTTTTCGACACCTGTAAATAACTTAGATTAATCTTGACTGGTAGGTAGCCTTGCTTGTATATGGCGCAGTGGTGAGAGCACTCGCCTCCCACCAATGTGGCCCGAGTTCGATTCCCAGACTCGGCGCCTCGTCATTACTCTGCACCGAGAGGTTTTCCCCGGGTACTCCGGTTTCCCCTCTCCTCAAAAACCAACATTTGACTTGATTTGTCTTAATTGTTAATTTCAATTTACAGTGTCCCCAATTAGTGCTTCAGCGCTAGAACGACTAGACACTTACATTAAGTTTTTTTCCTTTCATTTCCTTTCCTTATACAAAATAGAAGCGACACCTTCCTTGCCTGAAAAAAAAAGTGTGACCCTCCCCCGATTTAGAATAAAACAGGTTTGACCCTCCCCAATTTCTAAAAAAATTACTAAGGAAGGAACCTCCCCACCAAACCCATGTGAGCTTCCCTGCAAAGAACAATGCTCACAGAAAAAATTCCCAAAATTCCCAAATTCCAAAACGGACATTTAAACCTGAACAAACATTCTCCTCTGTCAAATGCAGTAACCAATCAAAATCGGCTATTCAGCCCTTCCAATTTGCTTTTAGTCCGTCTAAAGATCCCTGGTAGGGCCTCTCTAAACCTTCCAAACTAAATGCATCTATTTCTGTGCTTCATTTATTACGAGTAAACAATTCTAAAGCGTCTTGTTCAATGATATGTTGGGGGTGATGGCATGTACTAAAACCCGAAACACCGAAACGAAACCATCGGAACGAAACCACCGGAACCATCGAAACACCGAAACAGCTATCGAAACAGCCATAATGACCATGCAGATCGCAAGATTTTCTGAAATTCTTTCACTCGTGATGTAGTTTCACAGTAAGTAAAATCAGTCGTTTTGTTCAAAGTTGTTCCACAATAGACTTGGTAAATTCAGTCTCCACCATTAACTATCTCTTCGAAATGCAAATACATTTCAATAATACAATAATTTACAAATGCGTTAACAGTCTTTTATCATAACTGTGTCGACACCTCGTATTTTTGTTTGTTGCCTTGGTCTTTGCACTGTTCCAACCTCGTTTTCACTTGCTCGCCGTGTGCGCATCATTGCTTGACATAGTTAAGAAAGGAAAAATAATGAAATGGAAGAATCTTCTGGTGTGCTTAGGGAATCTGCAAAGATTGTTAGTAACGAGCAACTGAATCAGGAAACTTAAAGGAAACCATTCGAGAAATTATTATAAGCGACAATCAGCCCGGAGGTCAAATTTTAAACTGCAATCGAGTCAGTTTCGATGGTTTTGTTCAAGTTTTTATAGTTGTTTCGTGTGTTCCGGTGGTTTCGTTTCGATGGTTTCGTTCCGTTGTTTCGGTGGTTTTGTTCCGGTGTTTCGATGGTTTCGGCGGTTTCGTTCCGATGGTTTCGTTTCGGTGTTTCGGATTTTAGTACATGCCGGGGGTGATTTCGAAGAACTTAACGCATCTTAGTATACACCACACAAGTGAATAGTGCTGTCTGCGTGTGCTAATTGGCTCAATCGGAGGTGATTAGCCAAGTACTATTCCCCCCAAAGTAGCCGGCGAGCGAGATTTGAAATTTCCAGTTTGCTTTTTGTTCAACTTGTGTAGTGGTGGTTATATCCACCACTATTCACCTCCACTTTGGTGTATGATAATTATTGCTAATTCTTAATTTTATTGCGAGACAAATAAAACATTGATTCTCACCCAACTTTCCATCATAAAGGCATTGTAACAAATATGGATTTATGACTGATTGATGTTCAAGATTGTGCCAATCTTGTCCCCTTTTGCAACTCCCTAGACCTTTTTCGTACAAAATTGTAAATGGTGGCCAAATGGAAATATTTTGTTTCAATTCTAAGAAGCCTTTGAAGCCTCCCTGTGGTGGGTAAAAGTCATAACTAAAGACTACATGTATTTACCAAAATGAGGCCAGTAGCTGACTGATTAACCCATTGACTCCTTGAAGTGAGACAAACAGATTTTATAAGTCTGTCTAATACCAGACAATTTTACTTGCCAACGGGGCTATAGGAGGCAATGGGTTAACAAAATAATAAGTTGGCTGGCATTTATATGAAAATGGTCTATGCTAAGGTCAATATGTATGTTGTTCTACAGGGTCAGGTGGTTATTTTAATTAAGGAGCCTCTTGTGAAATAAAATTGCCAAAGAATACTGATGGCATAACGTACTCCTTGTTACTGCCCCTTTAAGAAATTCCTAAAGAGAAGACAATTTTGTTAATGGCAGGAAAAAATTAAATGTTGCTGCTTTATTACACTTATATACACTTTGTCGTGACTACAGTATCCCATAAAAACTTACAGAAAACTGTTGTCAATTAAGGCAGCGGAGTGGCTAAAAAATTGTAAGTTGACTTCCTGTAAATGTAGCTACATATTAAAGTTGATATATTTGTAATCCTCCAAGACAATAGAGTTTTTCTCCCTGAAAAGATAGTCAGACTGATCGTAAAGCATTAGGTTTGAGCAAGTTATTCCACCTCCCCATCCTCATTCTGTCCTGATTCAGCAGGTGTGTCTGCAGTTGGAGTGTGCTCAGTGCCACCCTCGTCTTCTTTTTTATCCCTTTCTTGTTCCTTGGTTTTAGCTTCTTCTGCAGCTTTTGCAGCCATCTCTTCAGCTTTCTTTCTTTCTTCAGCGGCTTTGGCTGCTGCTTCTTGCTCCAAAGCAAGCCTAGCTGCTTCCTCCAGTTTGTGGTACACTTCAAAACGCTTTTGGACAACATCTCTGATTATTGCTAGGAAGTTAAAGAATATGCAAGTCTTGAAAGTTGGTCTTGGGACATAAATCACATAACAGTAAATACTTAAGTAAACAGATAACAATCGCCACCCAATGCTCCCATGAGCACACTTGCTCATATATACCGGTAGACGACACCTTACAAAGGTACATGTAACATTCACGATAATTAGCAATTAAACGTAATATATCAAACACGAGAAGGAGTGTTTCATTGGATATCCAAACACAGAGAAGCGAGTTGAAAAATGAGGCCGAAGGCCGAGTTTTTTAACCGATGTCGAGGTGGCTGGATATCTGATGAAACACTCTTTCGAGTGTTTGATATTGCTTCTCGAAGGAATCAGTATTTTAAGAGATATTTGGGATCAAAGTTGGCGAAATTTTATGCTAATTAAGACCACATATCCAAACTTCCTTCACGGTAGTGATTTCTTTTGTTTTTGGCTTATGAATTATTAATGAGTTTGAGAAATACTAGTTCAACCACGAATGTATCAAAGCTCACCATCAAGGACCGTTCTTGAAACAATGCTTCTGTTCAATTCACCCTCCACTTTTTCCAACAGCCAAGGCATAAAATAGGTTTCCACATCTGAACAAGAAACAAAAAATGTAAAATTATATTCTTTCCTCCCATACTTGTAAAACTCTTTTTTTGATAGTTCTCCTTGGAGAAACCTGCATGGGTTTGGAAACAGCAGAAAAAACAAAAATGCACAGGAAAGCTGTGTGAGTGTTTTATACAAAGGAAAGTCCTTACATGTAAAATTTCCAAACAGAGAAGAAAACATGGCAATAAATATGAAATAACTGTGACTTTGTATATTTTTGGAATACAAAATATAACAATAAATAAATCCATTCAAAACATATTGGCTTAGAGTCCTTACATAAATAAGTTTTGGCTCGCATGATGCATTAGCAGGGGTGGCGAATGGTTCTTCAAAAACTCTGGGTCTTGCAAAATTTTAGTCGAATTTCATGGGTCTTGCAGTCTCGTTTTTTGAGCGGTTATGTGCGTCTCACAGTCTCGTTTTTTATATGAAGGTGTCAAACACTTTGAAGTCTCGGTCTCGCAATCTAAAAAGTCAAAATGTCTCGGGCTTGCAAAGAAAAACGCTGGTCTTGCCGTCTCGCAAAGTCTCGCATTTACCATTCGCCACCCCTATTAGCTACCCTCAAATTTGAGAATAAGTAAAGTTTCTGTACATGTAGGTCACAACAGCTTCAGAAGGCCCAAAGATTGCAAGGGAATTAAAAGCCAAGAATGAGAATCAAATAGCAAACATTTTCAGTTAAAAATGGCCAAAATTATTTCTTCTGATTTAGGGCCAATATTACCAGTAATTTATTCAGTGAACACTAAAAAAAAGATTGATTTCAGCTCTTGCGTGAAGTGAATTACTTTTAACCCATTGACACCTCAAACACCCTAGGATGAGTAAAATTGTCTGGAAAATATGTTAACTGTCACTCTTAGGGGTCAGTGGGTTAATTTAAAGGGGCTAGGTCACACAACTTTAGGCAATCTCAGCACTGATCGAATGATCATAGAATTAATTAAAATATCAAAATAACTGTTTAAAACTATAGAAGAACTCTAACAAAACACAGGGAAGCCAAAAAGGGACATGGATGGACAAATCTGGAGAGGATTGAAATGGATTGAATTTCAAGGGTAAATTTGAAAAACATCGGCCCACCTTTTTTTCAAATTTATATCAGTCTATATCAAAATGTCATTTACACAGCTGGAAAATCATTCTCAGTTGTTATGTGGCTGTGATTTTTCAAATGAAATACTCTTGCTCTGCCAATTTGACGTTTAGAGCTCATAATTACCAAAATTAAACAAAATTACCTAAAATAGCGTGATCTAGCCCCTTTAAGCAGTAAAATGTCCCCTCCATTAAGAAGTATTGTCCTGGTAATATAACACCCTCCTCAGACAATACTTGTCACAATTCCAATTATTGCTAAGTATTCTGTAAAATGTATATGCAGCAGATACCAGACAGATCTTTACAACTTCCAATGTTACCATTGCTTATGCAACGGTAACTTTGGAGCCTATTAGTATCTTCTGGCTATTGATTTCTGAGCCAATCCTGTGAGCTGTTGTAATAGCTGCATCCTGATTCAAGGGTAGAAGTGTGTACATGTAGCTTACGTTGTTTAAGACAGAATGACAGAATGCTCATCATATCACCCATCTTACCTCTTTCTACTGGATCATAGAAGTACCCATGTTCATTTAAGGAACCAAAGACTGAAGGAACAAGGTCAGCAAGGTAACTCTGATAGGAGAATACAGGGATAACTTTCATGTTACATAAGCAAGGATTATGAGGCCGAGAAAGAATCAGAACTCTGCTACAAAACATATGATTATTCCAGTTCTAAGTAATCAAATACACTAACCAAACTGGCATGAATGTTTTCTTTTGTTTCAGTGGAAAACAAGGTTACTGATCATGTGAGTGAAAACACTCTATAAGATAGTTTTACATTGTGTTGTGGGCCAGGGCTCGAGGATTCTGCTGAAATGTGTGTATTGTTTTCTAAACTTGCAGGGGTGTATCTCATGGCTACATTCTGATCTCCTACGTTTACTACATTCTGATCTCCTATGAATGACAAGTAAATTTGTTTGGCATAAGATAGAGTACAAATCTATAAGCGGTCATTATAGGAGGCAAAGGGTTAAAGGTGACATACTTTTTGACTAGAAGCACATAGAAGTAGATCTTGTTTACCCTTTCACCCATGAAGGGTTCCAATAATATTATTATTACAAGTAAAATTATTATCCGGGCTTAGAATCAACTGTCAATTATTTTACAGTTAGGATAGAGAGACCTAATTCTCATAGCACACAAAATTAAAATCAAATTACCTGGGCAAAAGCACGGGCAGATATCTTCTCTCCTGTTTCCTTTTCCTTTCTTAGCACATCTGCCTGTTGTTTCATTCGTCGTTCTTTCTCCTCCCTGTGTCTTCTCTCCTGTTCTTCTAACCTTTGAGTTTCAACAAGTTCAGTATTACGAAGTTCTTTGAATCTTCTTTGTTGTGCACGAAGATTTGCCAGTTCCTCCTCTTCCATGACCTCAAGTAAAGCTTGTTCAACTGTTTTACCAACAAGGACTTCAAGGATAGGTTTCACTTCAATGTCAAAGTCAAATAACTGCAGGGTAAAAATTTGAAAGATCATTAACCCTTCAAATCACTCCTAAGAATCAATGGGTAATACTAAACTGCTGAGGCAAGTTCTATTCTTGGTTTGCATCCATGTGATGAGACAGCCAACTTGGTGTACAAAACAATAGAAATTGGCCCCACAAGTTTTGCATATTAATAATAGAGTCAAATTCCCAAAAAAACATTTTACTGCATTGTTCTGTACACCAACATGGCCGCCGTCATGTCAGATGCAAACCATAAATTGTAGTTAGGTCTTTCAATAGTACTTTACAATGTACCAATTTTGAAGTGAGTATAATTTTTTAGAGATTTTCTTGTGAAAACTAGTTTTCATTCAATGCTATGTAAAATCCTACCTTACAAGACTCTTCAATGTAGCCTGCAGCAATAAAAGCACCTTACTTATTATTAGTTTTTCATTGTACTTTTGGGACAATGTTTGTTTGTTTGTTGAGAGCTACAAGCCAAGAGTCATGAACACTTTTGGCCATTTATTTGAGCTAATCCAGAAGGTTGTGTTACCACTGTTCAGTCCAAAGTCAGAATTTTTACCAAAACCACTCTATATCCAAAAAAACCTTTTCTCCAGAGCTGTCAACTCAATTAAACTTCAGTGCCATTTCCACTATACCCCCTGCTTGGTTACAAAAGGTTTTGGCTATTCTTTTTATGACAATGATGATAATAACAAAGATACAACGAGAAAGGGAAACAAGACAAAACTTTTAAGCTAAGGGTAACTTGAGATAAAAGTTGAAGAACATGTAATCTCTGAAATAGTCACTACACATACGTCATCATTTAACTTGTACATTCATTTACACCTTTAAGATGTATGTACCTTAAAAATGCATCCATTACAATGTTATATATAACAACAAGATACCACACAGGTTTTTTAGAACCCTTACTTTCACACAGCTCTGTTGTATTCAGGCTGAGGGTCCAATGTTTGCTTTGTATTTAATCTTATGTGAATATTCTTTGGTAATCCAGCCTGTAGAGTTGAATAAGCTGCCTCCTGACCATAACAACGTTAAAACCCTTTCGACACCCAAAATGGCCTGAACCGGCCAGACTTAGTATTTCACTCTAACCCCAGATGATTTTACTCGTCAATGGATTGATCACTCACTGATATACTACATGTTCCCATTAACACAATTATCTTCACTACGATAGGCAAACTCACTTCTCCTTCTAAAATCTGTGTAGCAACATCAACTCCACTCTTTGCAGGAATGAATAGGGGAGAGGGAGGTCTATCTAGAAATGCATCTGTCTGTGTCTGAACATCCGCTTCCTCAACACGATCACTTAATTCTTCCAAATATAGTTCTGTCTGCACATCAATATGTTTCCTTCCTTCAACAGGTTCAGGTGATCTTGGTTTCAATTGTGCTTTGGCCCGTTTCCTAGCAATAGCTCTCCTTCTTGCCTCTTGCTGGCGCTGTATTTCTATTGGATCAGGTTGTGCTGTCTAAAAAAAATGGAAACAAAGTTAATACCATCAGTTGAGACTGGTGATTTCTTCATTATCAACAATTCAAATTTGCATGACAATGAAGAAAGTGAAGAGTAGTTAACCACTGCCAAATAAATTTTTAGAGTAGAACTCGCCCTAATAACTTTTTATTTGCTAATTATTAGAAATTTATTTATTTTCAAAAACTGTCAAGTTTTTCTCTGTCCTTGTGTGGGCCCATTTCCATACGTAGGGCTAACGCTGACATGGTTCATATGGGATTGAAATCTAGCACTTCACATTACACTCTATTCAGTTAACTCTGTTTTTAAATCTATTGGTTTAAGTTTAGGTCACTGGGCTCTGCTTGGCCCTCCTTAAGGATGGTGCCTACTAATTAAAGACATTTTTGCCCCGGTGTGTGATTATGCAGGAAAGGTAGATCTCAACAAGTGTTATTGAAATCCAAA
The DNA here is from genome assembly GCF_036669935.1 of Montipora foliosa. Lineage (NCBI taxonomy): Eukaryota > Metazoa > Cnidaria > Anthozoa > Scleractinia > Acroporidae > Montipora > Montipora foliosa. Next base: position 4,772,214 of record NC_090871.1, read on the forward strand.
AAGAAAATTGGGGGTAACCACACATTTTTCAAAGATAATTTCTAAATAATATTTGTAAAAAGCTTTAAAATACAAAGCAATGTATGGCGTTCTTACTCAAATTGAAGCTTAATTATCTCTGACAAATGCATGGTTACCCCCAATTTTCTTTTTGGATACCAAGAGTACTTACTAAGGTCTACTTTTTCCGTATAGTTTTAAACCGCACAAAAATATCGCTATATTAGTAAGCATCACCGATAGGAAATCCGAGTGTCTTGAGATGCGCAGAACAAATGCGCAATAACAATAGTAGGCACCATCCTTAATAAGGCTTTCAAAATCTTGGCCTCTAATCTTCTACATTTTCTGTAGTTGAACAAACTTACTGCAGGTAGGGTTCTTTGCGCATATGTGTTACCCCTGACAATTCTCCGATCATACATGATGTTACCATATGGTGTAGGACTCTCATTTCTGTAAAAAAAAAAAAAAGAAACATTATTTTAAGGTGCCAGGGCCATATGAAATTTGGTAAGTATTATTCAACAATTAGACCCATAGCCTGGAAGGGATACGGGTCAATAGCCCATGAGGCAAAGGCGAATGGGCTATTGACCTGTGGCCCTTGAGGGCGAAGAGTCTAATTGTTTTAGTATAACCCAACTAGTCGGACAGAAAAGGCAATAATACAGTTAGCAAATGCAAGTTTAAAAAAAAAGTTTTTTGGGAATCAAACGAAAGAAAGCGTCAAGCTTTTCTCTACTCGAGGACTATTCATAACAGTCCTCTAGTAGCGTAGCCAATCAAAATGCAGGAATTGCATTAGTCCACTAGTTGGGTGATACTAATCAAAATTATGAACATGGTAGCTGTTTAACACTACTAAGACTGGTTACCACAATCTTATCAAATTCTCAAAACTATTACAAAAATTACAAATATCAGTGGTTTTGTTAGTTTGATAGAAGAATCAGAGAACCCTGTTAGCTGTTGGCAATAATCGACTGACCCTATGAAGTTGTGTTTGGTAGGTACAGTATTCCTGACGCAGCAACAGCTCTCCAACTGTAGCTTGGTATCATATTTAATGTCCTCATCTTCAGGACGTTATATTGCTCTTTAAATGTATGATTTTATTGACAAAAATACCGCATCCCATGAAATGAAAACTTAGCAATTTATAAGCAATGGTATCACTTACTCTTGTGTGAGAGGGTCGCGAAATTTCTTCCTCTGTTGAACTGGCCGTGGTTGACTAGCAAAGGTGTACGTTCTTGTGCCGTCTCCTTTTTGGGCGACAACGGCAGCCATCCTTCGATCAACAGGATTCAAACCTACGACGTAAGGTTCTGAACCTAATTATACTGATTTCAATAGAGTGAGTTTACAAAGACCGATCAAGTTTGTCCAGACACTTTCGACTAAACAACATGGCGTTGCCAATGAATCTGTTTGGAGGAAAGGATACGTCACGGTTCCCATGGCAATAACAGAACAGTGACCTAGAATAAGATGATAGTTTTGATTGGTTGTTTGGATGATTCCTAAAAGCCAATTAACAGCTTGCTTTTAAACGTGCAGTTGGTTGTCAACATGGCGGACTCGAGAACTTCTCTTTATGAACTTGATTTCCCGGAAATTCTCTCTAAAGAACGGCTTATTGAGATTTTATGCCAGCGTTGCATGCAACTCCAGGATCTTATGGATTTAGAGAAAAGTGATCTTGTCGAACTGTTCCATAAGTACGTCACTCCATTACCTCAGAGACTTCACCAACTTCGGCGGGCGAAACGAATGATACCTTGTGGTGGCAAACAAAGAGGCACTTCACAGGGAAAGAATACAATAACACGGTTACTAAAACGGTAATATTTACTCAGTAAATGAATCTGAATGCAGAGAATTAATATAAAGTAAGAATTGGATGGATTGTTAACTGTGTAAAGGAGTTTTAAAGTTGTCTATGTCTTCTCTGTTTTGCAGGAAATCAGAAGAAACTTCTGATGCATCTAATTGCAAAATAGCAAGAACAGTGCCAAGTAGCAGTAGTAAAATGAGCAAAAAGACACTATCTCTGGAGTTCATAAACAAGGAAATTGATTCAGTTTCCATTAATAGTGCATCTTCCCCAACTCAGGATTCGAGCTCTGGGCATAATCACAATGTAATGAGCAAAATTACGAAGGCAAAAGTTGTCAAATTAAACAGAAAAACTCTGGGACTCAACTTGAACACCTCTGTTTCCCAATGTGCATTAAAGGACAAACTGGCATCAACTTTGAATGGTAAAACTCAACAGGTAATGATGATGCTATTCAGTATTTTTGCTGCTAGAGGCACAGTCTTTTCTCAGAGAAAAAGTAGTACAGAACAAGAAATATGATTACAACAATTTATGCAAAGAAATAGTAAACTTTCATTTCATACAGGGACAACAAGCACTTGTTTGTTTGCCAAAAGATTGGAAAGTTGTTTCTTTGCATGAATTGTGTTACAAAGCTCTCAAGTCTAAAAGTTTCCAAAGAGTGAGAAATTATGCTTGCTGGAGATTGCGCCCCAGGCACAAATGAGCATGCTTCCCCAGAAAATGATTGAAATTCAAACTTCTCAAATCACTGGAATACACCGTGAAGTCTGCCATTTTGGTTTTTTCATGCTGCTTGCTAAGAGAGCCTACATATATGTTATTATTGTTAGCCTGAGCTAACTTATCGGCCTATTCTTCATATAGTAATGGGTGAAAGTCCTGAAGAAACAAGAAAATATTCTCACTCAAACAGATTGAACATTGGTCAAAGTTTAGTGCCAGGCCAGTGAGGGAATGAATTTGGAATTTATGAGCACTTATGACAGTTAAAGGTAGAGTTACCGAGCAGAAGAGTGCCAATGCATGAGAAATGCTTGAGTCAGCTTTAGAACATGAGATTGCATCAAAATGCGTGAGACTTGAGAGCTCTGCCTTTTTTGTTAGTTTGTTCACCATTTTTCTTCATTATGTTTACATTTACAGTGCGAAGCGCACTACCATTTCCACAAAACCAACATTTTTGACACAAAGCCGCCACATTAAAGTGGGCATAGGTAGACACTGTGATTGACTTGTGGTGAGATGAGAAGTCTTGATCTGTTTTGAGTTCATTAGTTGGTTGGCATGAAGTTTCAAGTAAAAGTTGAGAACAGCAAAGATATCTTTGTAAAGTTTTATATAGAAGCAGACGATATGGATGGAATTGTACTCAAGTATTCGTTTTCTTAGCTAATGTGGAGACTATCAGATGGACCTGCAGTAGCTTGCAACATCACATGTCAAGCACTTTGCGGATACGATACAAGGATGAAGATGGCAACTATGTGAATCTAAACAAGGACGATACAAATAACTTTCAAGAGATGTTTTTTTCATGCTCTTGTTCCTGAGAAGGTAGTGCTCTGCCATTATCATATAAGCAGCCGTTCACGTTTACACGTAATTGTATGTTTGCTTGCAGATATAATTTTTTTTTTTTATCATTCAGAATTAAAGTACTTAAAATGTAATGGCTTCACACAGATTACATGTAATTTCACGAAAATTTATTTCCTGGCTGTCAACAAACAGTCAGCATTCTTCCTAATTTAAATTTTCGTGTGTGCTAATTTCAAACAGTATGATAAACTCTGCCCTTCAAATTCGTCAAAAATGTTGGTTTTAAGGAAACGGTAGCGTACTTCACGCTGTAAGAGGTCAGGAGTTAAACTTTAATATTCCTTTGTATCGGCCGGCCTGTGGCCAGGGCACCTTTGCATACAGAGCAGTGAATAATTTATTTGGAATAACTTTGGCATTGAAGTGAAGTCAAATCGTTGACGCTTGCCATGTACATTGTACAAAGGTTCTGAAAAACCCTTAGAGAAGTAATCTATTAAACTATATCTATCTATCTACAGTGTATCTATCTACCTATGTGTCTGTCTGTCTGTCTGTCTTACTAAAGACCAAAGGAAAAAACTTGCGTCCAAATTGACTGCCTCCGAGGAAAGATCACATTCAAACTCTTAGTCACTGGTTTTCGTTTTTTAGAGGCTTGAGAACACCAGTTAGTGTATCCTGGGTATTTCCACCTTCCTTGCATCCAGAAATCCTGTTTCAAATTTTGAAAAAGGTTGACAGGAAGTTGTTTAACTTGTCACTAGTTAATCAGGATGTGGAGAATGACATCTTAATTGACTGGACAAAGATGACAGTAGTGGATGAGGGGTTAATGTATTTGTATAATTTCTTTTTTTCTCCTTAGGAAATTAACTCCTCCACAAATGACTCATGCTCAAGTGATAAGGACATTCAAATAAATACCCCAAAGAAGAAATTTGAGAAAATAGCTGTAACATGGCCATAAAGAATTAAATTAAATTCTATAATCTGTGTATTAGTATTTTAAAAGGTCTCAATAGTAATTGTTTAGGATGTTTTTTATTTTAAAAGATTGCCTTTTAACAATTCAGTCATCGCCTTTTTTAGTGCATCAGTTTGACTTTGTTGAAAGGAGAATGGTCATAGAATGGGAATTAAGTTTCCCCAGCTACTATCATGCCATCTTTTAGCTTTTTTCCTTTGTATTGATGGTAAAGAATCATTAAACTGAAACAATGAAATTTGTAAACAGGACAATCCCCGAGCAGAGCAAGGGTAAAAATGGTGCTACAACAGACACAAATAAACTATATGCCCGACAATTCATCGATTATGATCGATTATCATTATTATCAATACAGAAGGCCAAATCATATAAATTCATTTGATAAGAAAAAGATGTAGCAGGAAGCTATGGTATGGAAAGTTGTTGGTATAATAATATCAGCTAAACAAGAGCAAAAAAACTCAGCCACAAAAATTTGTGCTGACTCTAGCGTTGAAATGGTATCCTCAGGATCTCATTGGCCAAGCAAAGTTCTTTGACATCTCTGCAACCAATCAGAATCAGGGAAGCAAATGCATTTTCAGCCTGGGCATTTACTGTTTGGGTGCAAAAAGGCGCATTTTACAGAGGGCAGTTTGTCATTTGGCCATGCGTATTGATAATAATTGCCAACAAGTTAGTATTCTTTTCTTCATTGAATGTGAGGGTTTGCAGTGGTCAATATAAATGAAGTATTTGATGTTTGGCCTGAATTTTGGAATGGGTCAGATAACATCAAAGGGGCTGTCAACATGGAGGAAGTAAGACAGTAACACTAGGAATAACCTAAGAGCAGATCAACCCAGCACTTCATTTTCTTTATAATTTTAGGTTACATGAGAAAATGCTCTACTTGTCTAAGGGCTAAAACCCTTCCGGTAATTGGATTTTCTTAGTTCAGGTGTACATGAGAGAAGAACTCAGCTGGAATATTGCACACAAAAAAAGCTCAAAAAAAAGAGCTTAGGTGACCCACTTAGTAACCCAGTTGCCAAGGCTTGAAAATCCACTGAACCTTTGTGGTATGGTTAAATGTTAGAGGGTCTCTTTCAGCTGGTTAAATAAGTTTGCTGCCAGCTAGCTAGGGTATTAAGCTTAGCAACATCCCTGATGTAGCAGCATGAAAACTACATTACCTTCGCTCCTTGCTAGAACATGTCCTATGTGTACCACAGCAGTCAGCACAAATTATTCATCATTACAAGCATGTCTCATGGGCCTTTCTGGCCTAGAGAAAAATTACTTCCCATAAAACATGCACCCAATATGGGGGCTATAATTATTATTGTTTAATAGGTAGGACTTGCTTAAACGACTTCCTGAATGTGTGGTGCCTTTTGTACCTTATTTTCTGACTTCAATTAAAGGGGCTGTGTCATGACATGTAGCTAAATTCATCGACGGGAAACTGGCAGCCAAATCAAGTGAAATGTAAAAATAAGTACTTAAAATACTGTAGAAAGGTTTGAATAAAACAGCAAATACAAATAGACTATGAACTGTAGGCCCCGTCCCACAACCCTTCAATGTTCATAACTCTGTGGAACAGACCCAAGAGTAGGACATGGAGTTCCTGGTGTTGTGGTCTGACCTCTGTGCAATTTACAGAATGCATCAGATAACTATGGGCTAGTACCATTTTCAAATCGTGAGCAAAAATTACTCTAACTTCGTTCCTGAGGAATTAAGTGAGACTCAAGGGGCACTGGGGAAGGCTTTAATACCAATCTCTTCCAGAGGGCTTTCCTGCTCTTCAATAAGAAATGCAGTTAGACTTTCAGCCAGTGTTATTGCGTTCCAGGAAAACGCATTCTATTGTGAGTTCCGCGGGCTGTCCCTCGTGTGTCGATCGTGAAGCCTTTTGGAGTGAGAAAGTACTGGAACCTACGTACTGTGTAACCAAGCTTTGCCCTGTTCCGATGTCTGGCCGCCCCTGATATAAATCTCACATGTACCACTCAGTCTTTCTTTTAGAGGCTCGATCATGGGTTTCAGGAAGGTAATAACGATGTTGTGAAAACCTGTCCATTTTCTTTGGAATGAAATAAATACACTTTTTATTTTACTGTGATAATTTGTAATAGAGTCTTGTAGCATTGAAAAGAACACCCCCCTACTGAAGATATTTCGCAATTATTGATTGTTATTCTGGTCCTCCATACTTAAGCTTAACTGTACGTATCACCATGAATTGAACCGAAGTTAAAAGACGCATACCTAGGTGATTCATTAACTGCTGTTTTGGAGAGTGGTTCAAGAAGACCAATTTTAATTTTCAGTCAATCGTCATCGATGGATCAGGCCATTTGTTAGGCCGTTTAGCATCGACGGTCGCGAAGAGTCTACTATCTGGTGAGAAACTATTAAGTTTGCACATACACGTAGTAATAGCTTTAACGTACTTCGTACTGTAGCAATCTTGAAGCCAGGGGACTTGCTTTAGTTGTACTTTATAGTGTAAGGAAAGAAGCTTAAACTTGGGAGTGGATTTAAGGGAGTGTATGTCCTTGATAAAGCCTTTATTTAAACACGATAAGAGTTGAAGCTGCCAAGCTTGTGGGGTCGTGAACTAAATATAGTGTAAAGGAAGTATAAATTGAGTTGAATTTTGTGGGGCTAATTGAAACCCCCCTCCACCCCCAGGGACGTAGCGGGGGATGTAACATTCGCACGTCATTACATTTGAAACTTTCTCCCGACCCACGGGTGAAACTTGAGTGTTACAATCCCCACTGCCATGTCCCCAGTGTGTAACTAGAAGATTTTGTTAAGTTCATATTTAAAAATGATTGTCTTGCATCGCTGACAAATGCGATAGCTGCCAAGGTTTTTATCACAACTTAGAATCGTTGTGTATACCTTTGCAGCGCACGGAATCAGGCAAAGCAACCAGGGTGGAACGGAAAGAAATGTTACCCAAACAGTGATAATATCAAGCCCTGTGTTGTTATAGCTTACCGTTTCTGTTGTCTCTGTCATGTTGATGCTGGAAGATTTTTCAATGCTTGGACTCTGTCAAGGATAGCAATACAAGCTCTGTGAAAAATCCCCGCTAATTTTAACAAACAGTTACTGTCCCTGGCCCCCCAGAGAAATGCACAGGTACAGAAGCATAATACCACAGCCATGTACCCCATACTTCCCCGCTATGTCCCGGAGTAAGGGGGGAGGGCCATGGTTTCAATTGACTAGTGCATAAATTATGTCTCAGAAAAGATAAATTTGGGTTGTAGATTTTTAAATGGATCGTCAATGACATTCTTTATTTTAATACTCATGAAGGACAACCAAATTCCTCTTCAGGGCAAAGGATAATTATTGTACGATGTGAAAAGGTCAACATCAGTGGAAGTTTTTACAGGAACAAATGTGAGTAGAGAGACTGTAAATTCAAGAAACACCATTCAATGCCCCACCCTCCACCCTCTTGATGAAACCTGTGGATTCTTTTACTTGTAGCCATTTGACCAATAGTCTGCAGAGATAACAAAAACCCTCATTAATAATAATGAACATTTCCAACAATATTGATAATACAGACAAAACAAGGCTTGAGTTAAAAGAAGGTTCCTCCACAGGAAAACACTTGCAAAGGGGTTCCCTACAAGTTGGCTTGTTTCATCCAATGGGAGACAGTAATAATGATAATCAAGAATCTCTATTTTTGTATTGGTTCATAGTGATACACAAATTAGAAATTTTGGCTTCCTGTTAGCAAAGTTTTTATTATAACACGGTGCACTTTTGTATTTGTTCACGTTTAGTGACTTATCCATTCTTTTTGTCAGTAAAATATCTTGATTTCCTGCGGAAGCGAACCAACACCAAGCCTAGCAGGGGACCATTTCACTTTCGTGCTCCAAGCAGAATCATGTGGAGGACAATTCGAGGTAAAATAACACTTGTCTGTGAAGATCTGTGAAATGGGAGCAGAAACATCTGATACAACTAGCAAAATTTCCAAGGAAGCTTAACTGAAAATCATGTGTCTCAATCCTAGTTTACATTATGGTTATTATATCCTGCAAATTTATGCTTCAGACTGTCTAATTTCCATACCTTCTTGTTAAGATTTAGTTTAGCGCATTGACTCCTGAACTGTCCTCCATTGACTTATCGTCTGGTGTTAGGCAGACTAAAAAGTCTCACTCCCAGGGTGGAGGTAGAGGTTGTTAACCAATTGACTACTGAACCCCCCCCCCCCCCCCCACCCCACCCCAATTGACGAGTAACATTGTCAGGTGTTAGACAGTAAAAGCTGCTGTCTCGCTCCCAGGGGTCAATGCTGCTTAATTTGTTGGCATAGAAAAATGCTTTTTTGACTTACGACTTTTTAATCTAAATTAAA
>NC_090871.1:4783479-4785979 GCF_036669935.1 Montipora foliosa
TAGGAGAACAGGAACCGGTCATCTTTCAGTCTATTCACAGTGCTTTTTGCTTATTGTTCAGTTGAGATTGTCAATACTATTTGTTGTGCTTTGAATTTTATATGACGAAAATAGCCATCAAGGCAAGTTCATATAGAAGTCTCAGCTATCTGCTACTCGTGGTTTTACAAAACCATTTTTTTTGGAGGAAAAAGATTTGGACCCTAAAATGATCTTTGGGACTCCAACTTGGTGAGACATGCGGGTCCCCAAGAGCCCAAATGAAACATTCAAATACCATCGCTGTTGGTTCTTTTATAATATTAAAGTATTATAGTATTCACCGACTGCTTGCATTTGTTTTTCAGAAACTAAGAACAAAGGCTGCAGAGAACAAGTCAGAAGAGCTTAAAGCTCTGAATGAAGTTTTGGAAAGTTATGGTCACTGATGTAAATCATCTTTTGCCCTGGTTGAAATAAACATGTAAAACTCTTCATTTTGAGTTTTGATTGATTTCTTTATCAAGTAAACTTTCACATAGTCTCCTTATTTACCTTGTTCATTCCTCACTCACTAATTGCCAGCCCCCCTGGAGATGCATGTCATGTTGTGACTCAAAGCAGAGACAAGAAATTCCATATGTTGTACTGTATACCACTTTGTATGCATGTAGTGTAAACCACTTACTCAAACTTTCAGTACATGATGATCCATTAGTTTTGTGGTACAAGGAAAATCAAAGATCACAATAACATTACTTTAAATCAGGGAAAAATTTAAACAAGATATTCAACATTTGTCTTTCCTTCTTGAACTCTCAATGAGCTGTAAAAGTCAAAGTTTAATAAGGGAAGCCAGAAGCTCATTTGTTTCTGGGGAAACAAAATATACACCAAGATTAATTTGTCTCAAGACTGCAGGACTTGTAACCTATGAAATAATTATTACTGTAGGTTTTTAGGAAGGTGCCTCCCTACAGTATACTAATTGGGAAATGTTGAACATGGTTTCACATGGAAGGACTCTTCAATTTTGGCCAATACCTCAAAACATTTGCAAATGATCGCACACAGTATGTTACTTTGGTAACCTGTTAGCCCCTTTCCCCTCCCCCAGGAAATTTAGAACTGAGTGCAAGTGAGGACTGAACAAACCAGAAACAATTTCATTATTGTCCCCGACCAAATTATTCCAGATACCTTACCTATTATTATTACTGTTGACACAGGCCACCCAAATGCATAATTTGAATGCTCAGTGAAGGGTTTGGGAAAAAAGAAATACCGAAAAAAAAAAAAGACTAATCCCGGTTTACAGCGAGGAAAATTTATAAAATAAACTTAATCTTTCTTCACCTTGCACCTTGTGTCGATTTGACGCGCTCCGGGCTAGTTCTGTAAATTGCTCCTATGGCTGGAAACTCGCAACCTCAGGAGCCACTGATCACTCCGAGATACAGGACGATTTAACCCCCAAAATCGACTTGATTTTCTCCATTCTCACGTGAAGATCGATAACAAACGATATCGCATAAAAAAATTTGGTTTTATCAACGGAGTTGATAATGTAAATTTGCCACCGTACAGAGATTCTAAAAGCTGACGTTTCGAGCGTTAGCCCTTCGTCAGAGCGAATCCGCTCCGAGCGGATTCGCTCTGACGAAGGGCTAACGCTCGAAACGTCAGCTTTTAGAATCTCTGTACGGTGGCAAATTTACATTATCAACTCCGTTGATAAAACCAAATTTTTGTATACGATATCGCATAAAGGCTTGTTCTCTAAGCATGTGGTGATTGTTTGATTGTTTTCGGACTCTGGGCCTTTATGCTATATCGTTTGTTATCTATCTTCACGTGAGAGTGGACAAAAGGATGAATCCAGCCGATTTTTGGGATTAAATCGTCTTCGATCGCGGAGTAATCAGTGGCTTCAGAGGTTGCGAGTTTCCAGGAAAATTCTAGGAAAGATAGGAGCAAATTTCAAAACTAGGCCAAAGCGCCTCAAATCGACACAAGGTGAAGTAAGAGTAAGTTATTTTATTTATTTTCCTCGCTGTAAACTAGGATTAGCCGATTTTTTTTTAGGCATTTCATGTTTCCCATTCCGAAACCCTACAAATCATTGCGTTAACTGTTGACCGAGCGTTCGAATTATGCGTTTGGGTTGCCTGTGCTGTTGATGAGTGCTTCATTTGCATTGGCCATGATGGCGTGGTTACCAATGAAATTGTTGCGTCATTTAAAAAGTATTATGGGTAATGTAGTTGAGTCGTTGTGTAATAATTGAAACCACTTTGGCGACTTGCAGTAAGAGATTTACAGAGAGGTATGGCGCTTTTCCGACCTACTTTGCGCAGTTTGGCAGAGGCTAGAGTGAATCAGATGGTCAAAGCCACAGTGGCATTCTACCATAAGAACGTAAGTTGCGTTTTTACTTTTTTTTTCCATATCGAGAATGGACTGATGCGTCGTTGTTTATATGCCTTCTGCAAATGTATGATCACGTACCACTTGTACTTGC
>NC_090871.1:4788479-4863479 GCF_036669935.1 Montipora foliosa
CGTTATTTACCTTCACCTTCCCTGCGAGCAGTTGCTTTCTCCTACGCTTCCCGAGAGAGAAAACACAGCTGGCAACCGTTAGTTTCTTTCAGTGAGCTGCCATCCGGCATCAAGGACGAATAAATTAATGAGTTAGTAAACTTGTTTTCACGCTTCCACATGCGTTCAGCTATGTAGCTGCTGTGTTTGGGCAATCCTGCTGTGTAGTGAACAAGGGGACAAATTCCATATTTTTCCCCACAAAATATGACAAAGTGATGTCAAATGCATCACGTTGGGCGTGATGTACTTGGCACATGCTGAATGGAAAATCTAACGGTTGCTTGCAATGGTTTCCCTCAGGAAGGGTAGGAGAAACCAACTGCTAGCAGGGTAACCTTCACGTTCATTTAAGAAGCAAGTCAAGCTGGTGAGGTACAGTAAATCACTTCAAATTTTTGCTTTTGCCGCACAGTAAGATAACAGTTTTTCCCAAAAAAAATGGAGTTGAACTCCAAGTTAGGGACACTTGACCCATTGACTCTGGATGGTTCCCCATTGATAAGTAAAATCGTCTGGCGTTAGACAGAGTAAAATACTCGCTGGTTTAGGCCGGTTTGGGTGTTAAAGGGTTAAGTTGTCTGGCACACCAACATGTCCTGACATCTACATACATGTCCAATACTCGGACATAATGAGATTCCTGGTACGTCACAATAGACATCACAAAGTGTCACAAAGTGTCCCGCTCTTTAAGTCTCGCAAAACTGTTACTATTTTTTTGAGGATTAAGGTTGGGGGACACTTTGTGATGTCTATTGTGATGTGCCATGAATCTCATTATGTCGGAGTATTGGACAACCCTCGACATCTAGTGCAAACTGCTTTGGTTATGGGTCTATCCTTCTTATTAATCCTCCCAAGTTCCAGGGACGAAATTAATCAATGACGGATCTGTGGCACCAAAGGGTTCATCTGATCATGCTCTGTGCACCAATAATAGATGTACATAGTAGCATCTGTTTGTCCTTGCACTGAAAGAGCTTCTCAGCTAGCTAAAATGAAGCATTCCTATTAGATGAGACTGACTTGTCATCATCATCATCATCATCATCATCATCACTGCTATTATTATTATTGATTTCTTATTGATAGGTCATTGACCACTATGAAAATCCAAGGAATGTTGGATCAATGGACAAGGATGATATTAATGTTGGAACTGGACTCGTTGGAGCTCCAGCTTGTGGGGATGTCATGAAACTTCAGGTTTGTTGTGATGTTGTCAAATTCATGTAGGCTGGCTTGAAAATTTATCACCTTGTGCACTCATTTCACACTCTCCATAATTTTAGCATTGAAGGATTGGCACTCGTCTCTGTATGATTAGGTTTACCATGTTGGTGGGTAGGGACTACACTGTAATATTTTTTTTTGTTCAGTTTATGCGGTTGCAGTATTTTTGGACATTTCAAATTCAAAGTCAATGTATTATGTCCATCACTTGGACATTTTTTGAAAATTGTCCTTTATGTTCATCTTGATTTTTAATCTCATAAGATACAGGTTTTAAGGACGGTGCCTACTAATTAAAGATATTTTTTCCCTGGTGTGTGGTTATGCAGGAAATGTGGATCTTAACAAGTGTTATTGAAATCCAAAAAGAAAATTGGGGGTAACCACGCATTTTTCAAAGATAATTGATGAATAATATTTGTAAAAAGCTTCAAAATACAAAGCAATGTATGGCGTTCTTTCTCAAATTGAAGCTTAATTATCTATCAAAAATGCATGGTTACCCCCAATGTTCTTTTTGGATACCAAGATAACTTACTAAGATCTACTTTCTCTGGATAGTTTTAAACCGCGCAAAATTATCCCTGTATTAGTAAGCATCACCAATAGGAAATCCGAGTATCTTGAGATGCGCAGAACGTATGCGCAATAACAATAGTAGGCACTGTCCTTATATGTTCATATAATTAGCTTTAAGTACTTGATCACAGTGTCCCCAGTTAGCTACCAAGCTAAATGCTTAAGACACTAGAATGAAGGTTTTGTTGTTTTTGTTGTTGTTGTTGATCTTGTAAAAACGACCTTTATTAGATTTTGTTTATTTTTATTTTTGCATTGCAATTTTCTCAAATCGATATTTCTTCCAGATAAAAGTTGATGAAAATGGAAAAATTGTTGATGCAAAGTTCAAGACATTCGGATGTGGTTCTGCCATTGCATCCAGCTCTCTTGCCACAGAATGGGTCAAAGGAAAATCAGTGAGCTTTTATTTCCTCTTTGCATTTTTTTTTTGGTTTGTTAATTTTTTTTAGTCTGGTCAGTCATTGCAGGCATCACCACAACCTTGTTGTCTTTCAGATCTCCGTAAGTAGCTAAATGAACTTGGTTGGCTTTTACAGAAACAAGTGTTATTTTAAATATCATTATCTTGCAGGTTGAGGATGCAAAAAAGGTAAAGAACCAAGAAATTGCAAAAGAATTGTCTCTTCCTCCTGTCAAGCTCCATTGTTCAAGTAAGTTCCCATTTTATTTTGAGTCTTTTAAATATGTTGCTGACTACATGTACCATTGGATATCCAGTAAACTCCAAAAAGGTGATATGGGTTTGGATACGTGCTGTATTTTAATTGCCACCAATGTTCAGTATGTTCACCTGACGTTTTCAGTTTGCACGCAACTTCTCTTTGTTGTTCATCCCCAAAAGCAGGTATTGATGGTTTGTGCGCTAAAAAAGTCATTGAAATTTAGGAATCAGTTTTGTCATAGTTTCCTGACCGCCATGAAATGCACAAACTGCTCCTTCACGCCGTGCAGAAAGCTATAATCTTAGACATTTCAAACAAAAAATGAAGACCACCCCTCCCCCCAATTTCAATGATAAAAAAAGTGGGGGGGGGGGGGGCTTCAACTTGCGCATAAATTCATCATTGATTTTAGCGGGAGGGGGGTGCTAAATTTTCATTTTATTTTGTCCAAGATTGTAAGTCAGTGCAGTAAAAAAATGCCAAAGCTTTCCCTCAATTTTTGTCCTTTTGTCCCAATTCTATAATATATTGTTTATTTCATCCAAGGGTAAAAGTTAAGAATCCAACGCGTCAGCCAACATGTCAGCCAACACACCACCAACACACTACCAACACGTTGGTCGAAATACTTACTCTTTAGAATTTTATTTCTTTCAGTTGGAAGCAAGAACAACTTCATAAGGAACGATGAAAACGTGATAGGCAAATAGCCTCCATTTTTAAAATGAAACACTAGTACCGCGGTCTTCTCAATGTTTTGGCAAGGGTCGGTTACCAAAGCGGGGATTTTGTTGCAAGTCACCCGACATGCTTATTTTTTTCCGTTCATTATAAAGGATTGGGAAGTTTAAACTCTATTGATCATTGACTTTTTAATATCTGAGTAGATGACAGTTCCAGGTTGGATATGTGTAGTGATGAGACGATGAACAAGGGTCTCTCTAGTTCGGTCGGGAACACAGAAGAGCAGCACCTTCTGCAATCCTCGCTTTACTATATATAAATAGCTGATAAAGATGAAGTCTCAGGCAATTATCTCGGGCAACGTGTTTGCCAGAGTGAAAACTGGGTTCTAATAACACTTGTCGTAATGGGAACTGGGTTCTAATATCACGAAATACAAGATGGCGGACAAAATTAAATTTCTTATTTTCATATCGTAGTGAAAGTTTTCCGTCGAAGACATTTCCGTTCAGTTTGAAAAAGGTACGGTTAGGTTTTCAACAGTTCAATAAGGCCCAAATGAGTCACCGACACATCTTATACGTTATAAGATTAAACAGCGGCCCACGCGTCGACCGACAGTCAACCGACGTGTTGGTGGGATCGGATTCTTAACTTTACCCCATCTAAGGGCAAGTCAGTGCTTACTTAAATTGCCATGTATTGCTTGAGAAAACTCACCCATCATCTTGATTAACCTAACTGAAGCTGAATTTTTCAGTGCTTGCAGAGGATGCCATTAAAGCGGCATTGAGTGACTATAAAGTAAAGCAAGAATCGCTCCACAAGAAAGAATGAATGTACAACAGTTTTACTGATAAATCAGGATTGAAGTAATTGATCCAATCCAGCAGAGTATCAAGTGTGTACATTCAGATGTGTTAAAACAGACGTCTTTCATAAAGTTTTAGTTTAAACCAGCTGTATGAATGATTTTCCACTGGGCATGTTATCAAGGCTGTATGTGCCAAGGTTTCTGCACAGTCGTAAGTTCTGTAAAAGTATATGCTTACTCTGTAATCAGATGTGAGAAAGCTAAATGGAATCAATAAACCTGCTGTCATTGTTAACATTAATAACCCAGCCATGTGTAAAATTATTAATTAACCTATTGACTCCAAAACTGTCACCAGTGATGAGCAAAAACATTTATTAAAGCCTCGCTCTGAGGAGTCAATGGGTTAACTTAACTACCCAATTTTTTAATTAGAGAACAAAAGAAATTTAGACACTGAATGAAGTAATTTATTTCCTTGGAGAGCAAAGTTAATATTAGCTTGCAAAAAGGTTTGCACTCGGGAATGACATTATCTTGATGCAATTGGTTCCTCTGCAAGAGTGTAGTCCTAAACAAGAATGGTTTGACTGATGTTTCCACAACCAGAGTAGAAGTCATCTTCAGAGTCGAGTCAAACTCAATTAAGGTTAACGTAGTGTTTCATAACGTTATGTCAAGTCTATTGAGATGTATTTTTCAGTGACCTAGCCTTTGTAGGCTCAAAACTGACATGTTGTGCAAGGGATGAAATATGTTTTGGGATTTGATCTTGAATTTATTTACATTGGTTAATTTACATTGGTTATTTACATTGGTTAACAGAATTCATTAAAATTAATAACGGCAAAAATGAATATTTTGTTTTTCCTTCAGCCTCATTGACTTCTCCAGGTTGTACCAATAAAATTTTATGTAATTAAATTATTCATTGGGACAGTAAATAATAATCAGCTTGTAATAAAGAAATCCCATTTTCACATAAAAGTGGTCCATGGGTTTTTTTTAGCAGTACTAGTACTGCACAAGTTGAATTGAGAAATATTGTGTCAAGTCCTGTCAGGTTATGTTTCTCTGATGTGTTCTCGTTGTTTTTGGAAACAAACTTTTAAAATGCATTCTTGTATTGTACATGTATATGTCAGGATGGACTTTTCATTTTTTCCTTTGGATTTGAGGGGTTGTTTTCATGGAAACGTTATATAAAAAATTGTTGCACACAAGTATTAGCAGTTTAAATTATGGCATATTGCGTGTCTCCACTGTGCCCAGACAAAATTCCTATAGTGGTCTAGACTGCAAGCAGTCTCTCTTTTGCTCTAGAATCATTGAAACGGATGCATACATTAAACTTTTAATAGTGCATGCGGTATTTGCAACCAGCACTTTCAGCCATTTTGAAGTGTTTGTTTGTTTCAATGATTTAGAGCAAAAGAGAGACTGCTCACAGTCTAGTAGTGGTCATATTTCAATACAAATGGATTGCCCCCAGTTAAAATAGCCTTCAGCACTAGGTCATCAAAGAGAACACAATTTCACCACAAACTGTTCACATCCTAAATGATAAAAGTCAAACATGTCCCTGTGTATGCTGCTTTTCACAAGCAAGGGTATTGCAGTGTTTTTCCCCTCACTACCCTTGTTAAAAAAAATTGTGGGATGTTGAAGAACCGAGGCACCCTTTCCAAGGGATAGGGTACAGGGTTTCCCTAGTTGTGGTCTCAAGTCTTCTCTTCTGAGGCTACATAAACCAAAACAGCCAGAGTCAAGAAGAGTTTGCCAAGTGCTGGAACCGGTACATGATTCAAGGAGCAAAACCTAGCAGTCCAACATCCACCAATTTTTTTATCTTTGCTTTGGTATCAGCAGCAGCATTTCGTGCTTCACTGTAGAGTGAAAATCAAAGAAAATTAATATGACAGTGGACTGGCTTTATTACTGCACTACCAATTTTTTTCAACTGCTTTAAATATCCCTCAAATATCCTCTTACAGGAAAATAACTCAAAAGGTCTACATTTGGTAGATTAGTAATACTTACAGTTGAGCAGCATCTGAATTAGTTTTCATCAGAGTCAATAATTTCTGTATTTGATGGTCTTGAAGAACTTTCATCACCTCAGGGTCTGATAGTATCTGGTGCATTTTGGCTTCATCCTCAGAGGAGGCAGACACTGGATCTTGTTGCCTTGAAGTACTGCTTTCTGTCAACCCAGTGTTTTCTGCTTCAGTAGTTGTTTTCTATATAAAGGTGGCAGATGCATGTGATGAAGCCATTAACAAAAATAATCCCCAATAAAAATTGTTTGCACACACCCTCATCCAAAGACATGTTTCTTTAAGGAGACAATGGAAGACGTATAAGAATAAGAAAAAGGCCTTGTTGGTGGCAGCCGTTTTATTATTCTTTTGTCCTTGTGCAATCTACTGGGCCCGGTTGTTCAAAAGCGGGTTAAATCCTAGCCCCGGGTTAAATTGCCTTAACTAGAGGTTAAATTTTAATCGCAGGTTTGTTGCATAGTTCAAACATCGGTTAACACTAACCTTGGGTTAAACGGTGGGTTAAATTTAACCCACCGAGCGAGCAGGGTTAAATTGTTCAACTCCGGTTAAATCAGGAATAAACAGCGTTTATAACATCGGCGATTTTTTTCCACATTTTACTTTTTTTCTGATTGGTGACAGCAAAAGGTTTTCTTCAACTCTTTCCGTCAAAACGGCAATTTCTGAAGTGCTAAAATTTTGTTTTTGAGCTTTGCGTGAGATAGCTGAGGAAGCCATTTTGCAGAGCTCGCAACTTGCTCACCATGGCAACGTGGTACGAATACTTTATTATGAGATGCTAACCTCGGGTTAAACGCGCTTAACCCGAAGTTAGCTAACCAGTCCTCTAACTGCGCTTCGAACAACGCAATTTTAACAGCGAGTTAACAAACTCACGGTTAGGAAATTTAACCTCCGTTTAGGCCTAACAGAGATTAGTTTGACCTGTCTTTTGAACAACTGGGCCCTGAAGTCTACCGAGTCAAACTTAAGATCAAACATTTAAAAATGATGGGTGCATGTTGGCAACATTGTGGGTGGGGTGGTGGGTGGGGCTGGGCACATACAGTTTGAATTTTGTGCAATTTTTGCTTTATGTGTATGAAAGGAGTCACAAGTGCAAGAGTGTCCCAAGAATTTAGTCCATGATTGCTGCTCAGATTTTTCTCAAAACAGGGGCAAAGCTTACCCTACAACCTATCCCTTGTGAAGGTAACAAAGGTTTTCTCACCACTCCTGCAGATGACTGGCCAAGTGTGGTGAAGTGTTCCCCTAATATTCCACTAAGTTCCTGTAAAGCCTTTTGCATTTCTGGCTTGCTGCCGAGCATGGACATTGCTTTCATAGGATCTGCTTGAACTTGAGACAGAGCAGCAGTGAACTCTGGATCCATCAGTAGTTTGGCAAGGAATGGGCTTGCCTCTATTTTCTTCAACAAATTATCAGTGATCCATTCTAAATTTGACATAAATAAATTTTTAAACAATTTTGTAGGGTCTTTGGCTGCTTACAGGTAATCCTTGACTTGCTAAAATGTTTTGTTTAACTTAACACCAATTATAATTATAATTATAATGATAATAATAAATTGTAAATGACATGGATAAAATGGCACTGAGAGTTCACTGGAAGGTAAGAGTGAAATTTGACCTTCAAAGTGGAAAGAGAGGTGGTGTGAACACAAAATGTTGCCTGTGATTGAGATTGTCAAATTGGTAAGGAACAACAGGCCAGACATCATCCTTGTTCTCAAGAAGGAACACAAGTTGACTATGGTTGGTAAAGCTGTGCCTGATCGGAAAGTTATAGCAGGAGAGGAGGAGAAAATCAGCAAGTACCAGGACCACCTTGCATCTCAAGAGCAAGATGTGTACCAAATACAAGTAAAAGTGGTGCCCTTAGTGACAGCCTGGTGCATGCAATCAAAGTTGGGAATACCAAACCCAAATCTTACCAGTGGTCAGCTGGCACAATTGCAAGAAAATTCAGCATCCTAGCCACTGGACCACAATGCCTCACAATAAAGCAATTTAAAGAGATACAATATAAGAATCCTGAGAAGCCTTAGAAGTTTCAAATTATCTAAACTCTGACTTTTTCTCAGCAAGAAAGATATACAAGATATTTTGAATTTGAGTAAGAGTTTTGATTGTGGACTTAACTCATAATAATTCACCACTGACTGATTATAAGGACCCCCCCCCCCTCCCCTTTCCTCCAGTCTAACACCAGACGATTTACTTGTCAATGGGTCAACTGACTCCTGAACCCCCCATTCCCCCCCCCCCCCTCCTTTCCCCCATTGATGAGTAAAATCGGCTTGCGTTAGACAGAGTAAAATCTTCTGGTGTTAGACATAGTAAAATCTAAAAGTCTCACTCCCAGGAGTTCAGGTCTTTGATGTAGCGGTTGTTAATTCACTTTGTGTCACTTGTCTGAATTTTAGAAAGGTCTTGTGTCGGTGCTTTGTCATTGTTTCACGTTGCTGTCTGAAATTTAAAGAGAGGATGTCATTTGTTGCGATTTCACTTTAAGTGCTGTCGCTACTTTTAAGGCCATGTTGATTGTCAGAATTTACCCTGGCAGAGCCTCATGCAAGATTGAGAGCATTTTACCAAGCCATTCATAACCATAAAGAAATGTTGGAATATTACTAATGTCTGCCCTGCAACTGAAATGTTGTAAATAAAGTTTTAAAAATCACGGTATTAATGTGTAATAATCATATTCATAACCTTTGTTCTCTAAGTTTGACTTCATTGCCTCCTGAACTTCAGGTATCTCCATTCCTCTGTTCTTTTCTATTGGATTCTTTGGTTTTAAAACAGGTATGTCATTGTCATTCCTTAAAGATCTTGATGAAAGGGAAGGTTTTCCTCTTGTGACTTTTGGATTGTTCAAGAAGCCTTTTTTAAATCCTCCAAAGGTATTTCCCCTTTGTGTCGACTTCTGCTCCTGGAAAAAAAAAGGAACTGCTGGAAAAGACCAAAAGCTTGTTGTTGTTGAAAAAAAAAGGAAGTGGAACAATTATGTTATCAATATTCATAAAACAACCTCCAAATATGGAGCGCAAGTAACCACACCTGGACTTAAAAAACATCATAATTATATTACCTTGGAAACGGATGTCTGAAACGTTTTTACTTGTTCGTCACTCTTTAATGATGACTCCATTACCAAACTCTGATGTACATGTGAACCTTCGTTTCGTAATATTTTGATTTGGTCAATCATTTCTGACAGATCTTCCAAGGGAGGAACATCTGATAAAACCAATAAGAGTGAAAAATAATAATTATTGGATTGTTTATGCCGTCTTCAGTTACAAAAGATTTTGTTGAACAAGGATGATATTCTTACCGTCTCCATCGCCGAGCGAGGAGGCTCTAGCCATTTAACTTAACTAAAGAATGTGATAATAAAGCCTATCCAAGAAAAATAGACATTTCAAAACTTATATAAAGAGAAAACACAATGTTTAGCCATTCCTGACGTGTCAGTTGTTGTCAGGCGTTACCCTAATTAACCGCGAGAGACTAAGGCTGAAAGACTTGAATGTTTTTTCTCTAATAGCCTCTAATATCTTGGGCCCACAGGACCAACGATTCGGCAAGTTATCACATTTTGAAATACGCGCAAATCTACTCGAAATGTATGCCCGCTGAAAACAGGAGATTTCTCTTTGAAACGCTTAACAATCAACATTTTTTGTATCATTATTATTTTTACGTGTTTAAGCGATCTTTCACCTGCCACTCAGACTCATCTACTGTGTGCAAATAGGAGGAATGGATTTCCGAAATTCTCAAAAAGTATATACTCGCTTATCAGGCTTTATCTTACTAGTTCCATTTATATTTACACTCAAATGACAATTTGAAGTTAATGAAAAATAATGCTTTTACATAGTCAGTCTTTAAAAATGTACGCTAGAGGAAAACTTGGGTTGCATTCTTCCTACCGTGCTCACCTAGTTTTTTAGTTACCAATTAAATCAGTGTTACTTATTTTTATTGATCAGCTGTGTATCTCGAGGTGTTGCCAAAATAATTTTCATTTCTGTTATCTAATTTGTTAACAAGGTAGTTTTTTTACATATCAAAGTGAAGCAATATCAACTCTTTGATCGAATCAGTTGTGCCTCGGGCGCGCCGATCGACGAATTCCCACGAATGTTCCCGGCAACGAGTAAACCGCGACCAGCTTACGTTTGAAAGGTCAGATTCCATGCAAGTCCATAAAGGGTCAATTTTTTGCACTTAAGTTTGTGAAATAAATACGAAGTCAAAAACAGGACGAAAACGTTAAAAATCTAACCGATTCGTTTTTCATTTTTAATGAGAATCAATATTGCCACGGCGTTCATGGGAAATTCAAAACCTGAGGAACATTTCTTATACTTGAGAATTTAAACATATGGATTTTAAATGTTCTAAGATACCTTAAAATCAGGAAATATCTGAAACTAGCCTTTGAATAAGCTAGAGACAAAAGACTTCCTCAATAGGCTACCCCATACAGCGGAAAACAGGTTGCAATTTAGTTTAATTAATAACTGGATGGTTTTTCCTTGAATCATTTGGACTCTACAGATGCCTGTTTTCGACATGTATTTAAAAGCCTTCTAGTGGCAATAATAGACACTTTTGAAGAAATGAGGAACAAAGGTATTTTATCTAAACAACGTATTAAAAGACTAAAACCTATTAAATCTGCAGATGCTAAACAGACACGCGTTCCCACACTCCCGCGTAAAAATAAAAACATTCGCCAAGTGTCAACATATTGTCAGTTCTTTTCTATCTTCTGCAACGAAACTGGAGTGCAATCTTTCTCCGCTCAAGGAATGAGATATCTTTTATTCTATTTCTACTAGTTAGTATTTTAAAGTTACCACCGAGTACTGCTGTATCTCTCACTGAGAAGTTCTTCTGAGTTTGGGCAGATCGGGTTAATGGCGATGTCAAAAGTCATTTCGGCGAAAAACGAGTTCCGCGTATGGGTAAAGGGGTTTTTAGCGAAAAACACTTTATTTGGTCCTTTCGAAGGGGACTTGACGAGGTTGATTCAAAGAGTTCAAGTCTTAGAGACACCTCCGACTAAATTTGAGGTAAGTTACACTCACCAGTGGCACACGGTCATCTGGGCTTACCATTTTATTCAATATTTCGGGATTTCATGGCTATTTTCATGATTGTATCAGTTTCCCTCGAGGATACTACTTTTTCGTGTATAATAAAGGAAAGTCCTTATTTGCTATTTCCATATCCGTTCCGTATTTCCTATCTCCAATGATTTTCATCCAAAGTTACTAAGACTTGATCAAAAAACACAAGCCAGCTCGATACTCAGAATAATTTTTTTTTCTGTCTCCAAATGTCAAGTGTCAAAAGGTGATAAAATTAGAGTGTATCAAAGCCAGGCAGGAGTGTAAAAAGAGTCATTCAAGGCTCTGGCGTGTAATTAGTTTCTGCGCAATTCTCATCTTGTAATTTTTTTGGCTGAAGGTGTTGATGAATTAATTTAAATCCTTGCTGGGTATTACCATACAAAATAACAACACAGGACTCCGAATGATTTCATATCATAACCTGGAATGAAGACCGAGGCAAAAAATATTTATAAACAAACATAGATCAGGCTCAGTTGTTCCAAGGGTGGATAGCGCTATCCACTGGATAACTCAATTGATTTTGCGAGTGTTTATCCACTAGATAGTGATTTATCCACCTTTTGAACGACCGAGGCCAGGTAGCCAAAAATCTCACTCAATATACAGAAAACAAGGAAAATATAAACCCGTTCATGCAATTAACAAGGACCGATTCTAATTCTATCTAATAACATATGGCTCTTCCAGAATCCGGCACTCCTTCAATGTATTTTCAGGAAAATCTTTTCCATTGACTGAAATCCTTTTGTTTTCTTATATTTTGGACTGAAAGAGCGACCACCAGATTCTAGAGTCAAAACGAGTAACACTTGGGATATTCAGGGTAACGAATGATTTTGAACTCGCGCAAGCAGACTCGATTCAGCACAATTTTTTTAAGAAATCGCCTCGTATTTCGAAGAATACCTTACACAGTAGATAAACACCCTTTAAGTTACAGTCATTTGTTCATTTTCACTGAAGGAGGCCCGGTTCCTGTGCGACCTCTTCAGTTGCAAAAGATCAGATCACCAAGGTTGATCCCACACTAACCCTCCGCCATACACCAGCAGAGTATTGCCTGAGGTTGCTTCCTTAATTTAAACAACCAGGTCGTGCACCTTCTTCTTTTTCATCTGTGTGCTCCTCCTCTTCCTCCTTTTCCCATCGCCTCTTTTTTTGTGGAAAAAGATAACGAGGACTGGAGAGACAAAACAACTGACTGGATCCGAGACCCTAGACATTTTTAACTTATGATAGTCCTGCATTCAACAGAATAATATGATTCAACTTGAAAGGACAAATACAAAAGTTTGGCGTTTGAACTATAGGTTCAGTTGACATTTGTCCTATAAACGTCTAGGTCAGATAAAGTTGTTTAAAGGTGGCCCTCTCGGTACACAGTTGTAGTGAAGATGGTGAATTTTTTAACTCTTTACGTGGTTAAGAAATGAAGAAACTTTTTCAACAATTACTCGGATGTACTCGGCAATCCGAGTATGCCCGAGCGCATCCTTTCTTTCGTCTTTTGTTGCTTTTGGACTACAACTATTCGGAACTTCATAGCCAGCAATTTCTCAAATAGCCAACTTTTACTGTGATCTGATGCCTCATTTTCGGGTTACAAGGATCACAAATACCGTACAGCAAAAAGTAAATAATTCTTGAGTGGAAGGCTTTACATACAACTGATAGGTATACTTAACCGGGGCGTTATTTATTCAAAAAGCTAGATTTCGTGATAAGCTTTGCTTAAGGCGGTGGTTTTCGAACTCCGTAAAAAAATCAATGATTTCCATGGACCATTAAAATAGATCAGATGACATGCTAATATTTGAGTGTTACGGTTCGGTCGTCTATAACGTATGTTATGCAGCCAAAGAATGAAAGTCTATTTGCGAAGTTTTAATGTTGCATGTGTCAAGTTTTAATAGCCAACACACTTCAAGCTTCCTCAGACGACCTTAAAACATATGGCCTGTTCTCATGCTTTTTTCGGCTGAGGTGGCAAAAGACATTTGTGCTCAATGTGAAAGAGCTCCATCCCTTATGATAGACTCGGAGGTTTTTTGGATTTTCTTCTTAAATTAAATTGTCTTTTTTGATAAATTAGGCGCTTTTTCATCTGCTTACTGGATTCATTTAGAAGACAGTGGACACAAATAGATTATAAAATAAAATAATCGAACCATACTCTGAACACAAAAGAGCTTTAGAGATCATCCAGTAACTTAGAGCGATTTTAGGACGCTGCTACGTGGTATTGTCAGTAAACACTTTGGACCTCAAGCATTCGAAATGAACAATGGGTTTTCAAAGAAAAAACAATAGCTTTTTATGTTCTTTAATGGTGTGCGTTCTTACATTGTGGTCTATTCTTTTGCCGTACTCTTCCTAAAAAAGACATGATGGCTATCACTAAATCAGCCTGAGTTAAGATTATGCGCAGGAAATGAGCTTCGTCGATGGCTTTCCAATTCTTTAAATTAACTTCGACACACCGTTAACGGTTCCCACAGGTTCAAATTCGTGAATAACTGTCATAAAATGTGCAGTCAGAATGATATGAAATGATTACAATAACGTGGATAGCTCACTCACAGCCGTCCTTGATGAGTAAAGCTCCAAGGACTTATTTCTCGGCTCGGCGCGCATAGACTCTTACATAGCGTCCGGCTGTTGCCAAGTCATAAAAAATTCCAATGTCAGATATCTTTCTTGACCAGGATTCAGAGTGGAGAGAGTCAGTTACAGAGCACAATGCTTTGCAAGGTGACGTAACGTGGATGTATCGTGTAAATCCAGCGCGTTGTGACGAGGAACAGAATATGGAAGCGATTCGTACCCAACATGACCAAATCGTTTTCAGGACCACACAGGAGATCTCTTTTGGCGAAGAGCTTCGAGTATGGCTGGACCCGTCGTTGGAACGAGAACATGGAATATGCCATGCAGAAGAAGAATTTCAAGGTCAGTCTTGCCTAGGAAAATGTTCGATCAGAAATGTAGGAACTTCACACTTCACAGGTGATGCGACGGGTCATATCACAGGCCATTGTTTGTTAATATTGGAACAATCTTAACCCTTCATTGATATTACACTAAAAACTGCAATGCCGTGTAACAATCTATTATGTATAACGTTGGATCACGGCAAACAGTAATAAGGATAAACACAACACTGCTAGGACAGACCAAACAACGTTCACGAAGGCATTCTCTTCAAAATGAAACTACGCCTGGTCGGCCAAACCTAGCATGATCAGCGCACAAACTAGAAAGCAAACGCAGTGACAGCTGTTTCGGGCTTGTTGGCCCTCGTCAGAGCTGTCTTCGTCTGTTTTCTAGTTTGAGCGCTGATCATGCTAGGTTTGGCAGAGCGTAGTTCCATTCTGAAGAGAATGCCTTCGTGAACGCCGGTTGTTTGATCTGTCCTAACAAGAGGTGTGTTTTACGCTTATCGCTGTTTGTTTTGATCCAACGTAATGCATAGATCTTTATGCGCCGATCAAATCGAACTTCAACATTCCCTTCCCCCCGGCCCCTCCCGGGCAAACCCCGGGCATTTGACTATTTTCTGTACCTGGGGAGTGGGGAATTTGAAGGGTAAGGCCTTCCCGGGATACCGGGGTGGGGAATTAGACCTTTGCCTCGGTAGGGTCGGTAAATCGGAACCGGAAGTGACTGACGGGTTTCAAATAATTTTTAGCATAGTTAATAGAGGGTAATGGTTCTGAAACCCGACAAGTTTCTTTGTTGTAGGTGTATGAGCGCAAAACAAAAGATTGTGCACGGTCGTGGACTTTAATTTCCAACCTAAATTTTGGCATCTTTGTTTGCTCCTTTGATGTTTGCCGAGCTTCCAAACCATTCCCCTCTATTAACTATGTTTTTAGTCGCTAACAGCTATAAACACGTGTTTGGACGAGATGGAAGAGTTTACTAAGGAAGAGATGTAGCATGTGTGAGGTCTTCAAAGGTTGTGTATTATTTTTGAAATTGTGCATGAAAAGTAGTGACCACCGAGTGGACTCTTTCTTCCAGTGATTTAATTTCATTCCCAGGCATCTCACGTCCAAGGGCACTTTGAGATATGGAAACAAGTCTTTACCAGCCTCTTTTCACACGGGTGGCCATGTTGAGTCCCGGGGGACTAGAAACTTTTGTTTTTGCGCGGTAAAACTCGTTTCCAAACACATGAACTCGAGGCTCAGCCTACGAAATCTATTGTCTCTGGCCAACATAGGCCAAGAAACTAAATATTTTAAGCAATAGCCGATACAACGTAGATTTGATTTTAGTGGTGTACTATATTTCGGCTGGCCAAACCAGCTTTCTTCAGGTACAATGAGAGTTTACATTGAATTGCTTCTATGTACATTTATATATATAGTAAATGGATGCTGACGTAATACTGGGAAAAATGTGATAAAACATGGCAGTTACAACGAATTTGAATTCAAATACTAAGAGTAACGGGAAAATAACGGAAATCAGTCAAAAGAATAAACTGAAATCTAATACGTTTCTCCTCGGATATTAAGACCGTTGGGATCAATTGTCCTGCCTTTAAAAATTAAAAAAGCTTCCCTGGCCTTACGGATCGAGTCTCTTTTAGAAAATATTTTTTCGATAGGAATTAATTGCATGTCCTTGGAGATGTTGTGGGGAGAGGAGAGGAAATGTTCTGCGACTGTAGTAGGTTTGGATTTAATGTTAGCGTTATCTAAAGTGCGGCGGTGTTCATAGACCGCCGCGTGATAAGGGTCCGTTGAGGAAGCTTTTAAACAAGGCTGTGCTGAAGGAGAAAACACGTTACATCTCGCAAAAAAATGTTGCTGGAGTGTTGAAGAAGTCCAAATGTGGTTGACGCATCTTTAAGACAAGAAACTAAACCGTGCTAGAGCAGTGCAGAAAGCCCGTGAAACCAGGGAGAAAAAGAAAAAACACCCTCCTACTTAAAAAAACTGGTTCTTTGATATGTAGACAGTGCCCTAGTTAAACATGCAACCTTTGCCGTTTTTCGGAATTAGAGCAGCTTACACTTGCTTATTGGCATTGCCCGACTTAATTCAATTTCAAGTCATCTTTAATAGTTTTAGTATTAAAGTTGTGTTTTTGTAGTAGCTTAAGTCTGGTAAAAATGGCATCATCATATAAAGGGTCACGACACAGGTGTTGGCATGTTTATATACAAGCTTTATTTAAGACGACAGCAGCCGATGGCGATTATTCTTTAATAGGGGCATTTGACAGACAAATCCGACGATATGGTAGGGCATTTAAAAAACATTTTGGCCCGAGGGGGCTGAAATTCGAATGATCCAATCTTCAAAAGTTCAAATGCCGTGGGTTTTCCCTGGTGGTCAAGGAGGGGGGGTGGGGGGCGGTGTTGAAAATTCCAGTTGTTCAGCGCATTACACGGCATTGCTGTGATGCTGTGCACGTGTGATTCTGTTATTGAACCAGTCCAAATTTGCTATGATTTACCATTTCAGTGCATCAGGGCATCTGTCAGCATTGTCAAGAAAGTTATCAATTTTCCCGTGCCCTTGCTGTTCACACTGTCTTTGGCTGCAGACTATTCACATCAGGAAAAATCAAAAATCACAATTTAGCTGACATCAAAGTATCCAGTGAGTGCAACTGCTCATCACTTACAGCTCCAAAGGACATGGAACCTGTTGAGGTGAAACGTATATCTAGCAACTCGGAAACAAAAGGAAATAAGGAAGAAGAAATTGGAAATGAACTGAAGGATCCCACAAAGAGGCAGAGTCAGTTCCCTTTTCTCGACGACAATTTCCCCAAGATAAACCTACGTTATTCGGCTGCAAGCGGCCATAGTCGGATCTTGTCGAATCCCAAGCTCTTTAGACTCATTTCAAGCTTTCCACGCCCTCGTTTGCGAAAATTTATCGGTGCCAACGAACCTGAGTCACTGGCTGAGTACCATAAGCAAGAATTTAGAAAGAAGTTTCAGGGAAACGAGCATTACCTTAGAAGGCACCTTTACCGCGAAAACGTGCAGAAAAAAGGCTCTGCAAGTAGTTATCAAGGTGCGAACAAGGAAGTCAGCCAATATCCTTTGCAGAGTTTTGAAGAATACCATATCAAAGAGGAGAAGGAGGAGTTCATAAAATGTTTAAGTGAGGATTGCACGCTACCCCGTGCATTTACAACTCACGACAATTCTGGCAATGACGGAGAAGCAGATACACTAAGATATAATTGGCAGAATGAAAATTTTCTGGCAGACGATCCTCTTCATCTGAAATCACCGAACGGAACGGAAGAGACAGCTGTGAATCGTGGTCATGTTTCCTTAAATACACAAGCAACTTACAAGGAGGGCTTTTCGCAGGCGGATCACGGAGAATGCACGTGCGAAGTACATGAAGGCAACACTTGGACCCCACGAAAAATTTTATTTAAAGAGATAAGCACAGAAGATGACATCGCAATAGAAGAAAAAGAAGAGGGCTTGTTAAATGGCACCCCCAAAACACACGTTGGTGCTTTCGAAACTCAAACAGGTTTTACTAGATTTTTGTCATATTATGCAAGTCACGAATCACAAAGAGAGCGCCTATCATACCCTCACCTTCCATACCACTGCTGTTCATCGCGTGCATTTTATGCACTAAACGACAATGCCTTTCGCTACCATGAGCCCGCGTTCATTATGAATTCGATTTACCACTACTCTGCTCATCCGCGCATCCTCCCAAATCAAAACCCTCATACTTCCCAGGGTTCTACCCGTAACCAGGGTTTCAAGTGCGACTATTGTGGAAAGGTGTACTGCAGAAAATATGTGCTTAAGATCCACATGCGTACGCATACAGGATTCAAGCCACTTCGCTGCAAGGTATGCGACAAGTCTTTTAGTGATCCAAGTAATATGAAAAAACATGTAAAACTGCATGAAAGCGAGGATACCATTCATAAATGCAGATACTGTGGCAGGAACTTTGTGCGTTATAGAGGACTTCTTAATCATATCAAATCAAAACATGCTGAGCATTTTTCCATTGCTGGTACCATATGACTCGAAAGAAGAGAACAAGAAAAAAATACTATTCTTTCCGTTTACTCAGCGTGACGAGCGGTCTTAATGGCTAAGATGGTTGATAGACACTAAATTTCTGCGAACTGGAAAGCTTAAATTTGAGGAAGACTTGATGCCGATGTGTTTTGGCTACCAGGCAGAGTCACACGGATAAAATTACGGCCGCAACACGTACAAAAGGGTCTGTGTGATAATCCAGACTGCAAAAAACAATGAAGTGAATACACTATTTTGCTAAGAGCAAGTTTCTAGTGAATGCGAAGTCGTTCTAGTCCTTTGTGGGAGCTACTAACCTCTGTCCGTTTGCCCTCGCAAAAGATAGGAACGACCCAGGATCAACTAGGAACAGACTAGGAAGTTACAACTGGCCAAATATAGTCCGTAAGTGTCAATTAACAACTTCGCGCCTCGGTAAATATCCACCACCAGTCACCCAACCTCGTTCCCAGGGTCTTTCATCTCCAAACCCCAGAGGGAGGGCGAGGGAAGAAAGACCCTGGTTCAGCCTGGTCACGTGTCTTAGTGACAAACTTTCTACCTTGGGAGGGGTCCCCGATTTTCCGAATATTGCCGCCACTGGTATTTGTCATAGCCAAAACAAACGAAGCTTAAGGCGTTGGCAGCTGAAGCTTGGTTGGATCAGTCGCCATGTTTTTCAGCAATCTTCAATGTTCGATTTTGGAATGCAAAGTGCTTGGAAGCAGTTTATTTTGGTAAAGGCGTGGTTGCTGTTTTGCCTACGGAGTACAGAAAATCTATCGTTTCTCACCTATTGCCAGCGCTGTTCTTTGGTAAATTTTCCTCTCCTTTTGTGAGCTCAGGAAAGACAAATTGACGACATGGCTGCCCCTCCCTCTGGTTATTTTTTGTCATCTCCCATTTTTTGGGAGACACGTGACCAGCCTGAACCAGGGTCTTTCTTCAGGCCTCGCTCCCTCTGGGATGGGGAGATTAAAGACCTTGGGAACGAGGTTGCTAGTCACCAACACTGACTGAGGTGAATAGTTGCAAATTGTTGCTCGGAGGTGAATAGCAAAGGATATTCCGCGGAAGTTTTGTACTGTAGTCAATCAGAGCGCACCAACAACGCTATCCACTGTTGTATTATATCACTAATTGGTCGTATCAAGAGCTAGAGCGGTTTTAAATTGAGTGTCCAAAGTAATTAGCGAATTACTTTGGTTTTGCATTACTTCACTCAGTGATTGGTTCAAAGTTCTCGCGCCATTTTGTCAACCAATCAGAAGTGAAACCAAAACCAACTGTGGCTCGCGCGTGCGCATTTTCCCTCGCTTTGTGTCGGCTACGTGTAATTACTTCGAGTTTTGATTGGCCAAAGTAATTACTTTGATTTCGGTTTTACGACACTCGATTGAAACTCTCTCTAAGACAGTGTGTAAAAGTATACAAATGGTCTTCACAGCTAATTTTCGCAAGTATTGTGAATGGTTGGTCATTAAAAAGCTTTTATGGGATGGTATTTCCTGTGAAAATAAGAACATTTATTAGTTCTTCAATAAGAATTTACTCGTTCTCCCGTGACGCCAGGGGGTTTTAATGGAAGGAGTGAGGGGAGGGGGAGGGAGAAGGTAAAGAAATTTCTTTTTCGTCTCACAGCGGAGCCTGATAGGAATTCTTGAATTTCAAAGCCAACTCTCAAACTAACTCGATGAAGCATTCTGGTGGTGGGGAAAGGCACAGATGTACAATATGCCACAAGCGTGGGGCATCAATAATATTAAGATAAATATCGACTGGTACGCTGCAAGATTTGGTGGTCAGTTTTGAGTTGTGGTACGTATATTTGCTGTAACACCAACCTTATCATTGTACTTGAACTTGTCGAAAGAAAGCGCTGTCATATTGCTATTGCCTATTTTGTTACATCATTCTTCTCGTGTCGTCTTGGTGTTTATAGGCATTCCACGATTAACTGTTTACAGAGGATTCGTCCCTATGCCCGCCTGCCATTGTTGTTCTTTAATTACTTCCATAAGGTGACATTGACTCGGTGGACGCCTTTCTAATTTACATTTTCTGTTGAGGTCATCTAGTCGATTTGAGATATACAACATGTAATGAGGTTTGATTCTGCAAGGCGTAAAGATCCAGTCCAGCTTACCTCTACTGAAGATTGAGGTATGTTTTTTGTTTGAGGTAACTCATGACTCGTGCTGGCTGAACTCGTAAGAGGAGGAACCTGAATAACGTAGCTTCAGTTATCGAGTTGTTGGTTTGCCAATTGTCTTTTAAAGTACCCGCTAATCAAGCAATAGCAAAATCAGTGTTTGTTCCCTCCTTTAAAACTGCATCTCCTTATTGGAAGAAGGAATTTTTCACGTAGCCTACTTCACTCCGAAGGCTTTCTTACTCCGGACACTAAAGTTGTCTTGGCTAGTTTCGTTCAGCCCTCCTGCAGATGACAAAGTGGAACAGAGCGGTTTTGACGAACGACGTATTTTTGTTTGTTTTTTTTTTTTTTAACGTTACAATACACGAGGAACTTGACTTTCTAGGTAAATTAATTTCCTTCAATTCATTCAGTACAGTTGAAAAACTTTCAAATATACGATTAACTATTGTTTACCAAACGCGAGAAAAACGTTCAAGGGTTTCAGTAATAGAGTCTATTAAATGGTTGCTCATTGTCAGTCTGATCTGCATGTTACAATAGAGAATTGTTTTATTACCCGCATGGTCAAATAAGTCAATTGAGGTCAAAACGATTTTTGTCACAGATACAAGCCCAGCGCACAATTCATCTCGGATAGACAACCAAACCGCTTGAGCAAACAAACTACGAACAAACAGGAAATAAATAAATAATATTAAAAGACAGTTTCGGATGCAATTTACTTCCCTGCCTTGAAGGTTTATTTCATTCCAGCCGAATGTTCTAGGAAATTCCATATGGCAATTATGTGATCTAGTTGGACTTGTTCTACATACTTGAATAATCGATCTTATCAGGAGCCCATCTGATCCTGTGTGGTTTCAGACCAAAGGGAAAACAACATATTCCATTCCAAATGAAAATATAAAATATTCTCCATCCGTGGCTCAAGATCAATACCTACACTTAGCCCCAACGAACTAATGTTAACCTTCCCTGGATACCTCGGTCATTCGCAGGCTAAGGGCATCCCATTTAATGGGTTTCTGCCGGTTGGTGATAACATTCTCAAAGATGCCTATCATTGAAAGAGTGAGCCTGTTGGTGATAGCTAGGGTTAGCAGGGTCGGATGGTTTGAGGAATGCAAATGTAAAGGAACGCTGATTCAAAACATCGATCCAAAGTTCCCAGTTCGACCAGATCGCGAAAAAGCTAGCGAGCTCAGTGAAATGTTTATCGTAAACCGAATCAGACCCCGGCGAGAAGCGTGCTTGGAAGGTTAAGAAACAAGGCTCTGTTGTTGCCAATCGCAGCACGTGTAGTAATTAAACACAACAACGACGAAAACGACATTACAGTTCCCATCTGAAAGTAGCAAAGATAATCGAGTCGGTCGGGAGTAAAAGATAAATACGCGTAAGAGAGAATAGTACCATTATCCTCTCTTGATACACGGTAACACATCATAATAATCGAAAAAAAAAATTAAAAAATAAATAATAATAAATATCGTTTATTCCACTCTTTGGGCCAACTGGAAAACAAGGACTGGACTCTGGACTGGACTCTGGACTGGACTCTGGACTGGACCCTGGACTGGACCCTGGACTGGACTTTATTAAACGAAGTTAATACTTAACCAATA
Organism: Montipora foliosa; assembly: GCF_036669935.1. NCBI lineage: Eukaryota > Metazoa > Cnidaria > Anthozoa > Scleractinia > Acroporidae > Montipora > Montipora foliosa. The sequence goes on from NC_090871.1 coordinate 4,810,522, forward strand.
ATATAATGATTAACCGTTTCTATTTAATTATTAACCAGCGAGAATGAGAATGAGAATGGATGTTTTTTTCAAAGGGAACATAAACGAAAAATCGAACAATGCTGCCCAGTAACTTTCAATCAAGTCAAGCTACTATTACGTGAATACTGTGTCGACGATATATCTCATGCGTGCGCTGTCTAAAGAATGTTAGGAATGTAGTCCAATTCAATATATTCGATATGTTAAGCGCGGTCGCTTTGCGCACTATTTCTACAATTGAAGCAGCTAGCACTACAAACTAAGCACTTCAGTTGTTTACAGTGGTAAATTAACTTTACAAACCCCGCCACTTGTACGCTTGGCTATGATTGCGTAAACGCTGTGAAAGTTTAAAGTCATCACGTTTCTCGATATACTCTCGGCTCAGCTAACTTGTATTTCGAAGTTTATATACCAAGTTTATCTCTATTGAAGGCGTTGTGGCCCTGTACAAAAAATGTCTCCCTTATGTCAGTAGGGTGGTTAAATATTAACTTCGTTTAATAAAGTCCAGTCCAGGGTCCAGTCCAGAGTCCAGTCCAGAGTCCAGTCCAGAGTCCAGTCTATATTTTCCAGTTGGCCCCACTCTTTGCAGTAAACTGAATTGTCAAGTGGTAAAATAAACAATTATTACGATATTACAATAACATACAAAATGTAAAACTAATCTAAACATCTAAAAGTAATAAAATCATTCGCTCTTTTGGTTCTTATGTTAGGGCGGATAATAATGACGATGACGTTTATGTAAATAGCAGGTTTTCTAACAGTGGGGCACTATTGGACCATTTCCGAGTTGCCGTTTGTCTCGGTTTCGAAGATAGTCTTGGTGCTCAACTATTGAAAGGGAAATGAGTTTGATTTGCATAAGAATACGCAACTCATTTCCATTTCAATGGTTGTGCACCAGGATCCGGTTTGAAACTGAGGCATTCAGGAACTCGGAAATCGCCGGCTAATAAAATCGGATCGAATTTGGTTTTAAAAGAAGGGGAAAAGCGAAGCACAAGGAGAAAAACGTCTCGTAACAGAGTAGAGAACTCGCTTATACACAAGGTGACTGGAAGATAAGTCCATAATTTAGAGCCGAGTCTCGTAAAAGAGCAGAGTTGTTGATGTAATATATCAACAACGAGTGCGAGTGTATCACAGGTTCCAAACAACGAGAAACTAAATGAAAGCACGAGGCCGAAGGCCGAGTACTTTTATTGTTTCGAGGTGTTTGGAACCAAGGTTGTGCATTTTCTAATTCTGCTTCCTTTGTTAATTGTCATGCAAACATTGTTGTAAACAGTGGAAAATGAGTTATTAAAAAACGCTGTTCTTTTGTTTTGATACGTTAATCTTGAGAGGTTTCATTGAGTTTCAAAAAGCATGCACGTGACGAATCTATCCATTTTTGACAGGCTTTTGCGCTCATGAATTATAAATGAGTTTGAAAATAATCCTTGATAAAATTACTGGCTTTAGAGGATCTTGTATCATCTGAAAAATAGTTTTCGAGATTGATTTAAAAACTTAATGTATTTAGGAAGGCAACGCCAGAGGTAATGTCATGTAATGTCAATTTGGTGCCATTGGTATAGGTAGTAAAATATTTGCATCAGTAAGGCCAGTATTCTCAGGGGCACCCAACGTCAATTTTCGGAAAGTATCTGTTCGGAAGACGATTTGAGATCTAGAATTTTCGGATCATTTGTTGTAAAATTCCTTGCTTGCCTACCTTTCCTAGGATTTTCGAACATCTAAAACATGGTATAATTGCTTATTTTTAACGGATTTTTACCCTAAAAAGGTCACCTAGAATTTTCGGGAGCCTTTTTTCTGGCTGAAATTTTCGAAAAGGTAAGTTTTGATCCCTAAAATTTTCGGATCACTAGACTTTCAGCTAGGGAATCCGAACAGATCAAAAATTTTTAGGGGCTAAAAATATGCCTATATCTACCGTTTAAATACTAAAACACGTTTTACAATGCTATGTTTAAGTAGTTTTGAACTATATTCTCGTTGGGTGCCCCTGTATTCTGTCGAAGTATATAAAACAAACAATTAACACTTTTGTTAGCCTGCGAACGCAGACGTATTTCCGGCGGTCGTTTCTCTCCCCCGAAGAGAAACGACCCCCGGAAATACGGGCTACGCTTTTGTATGAGAAGAATTTAAATGAGTTTCATGTGTTCCAGCGGCTTGACTCCAGGCAGCTATACCATGTATGAGGAAAATGAAAAAATAGGTCATTAGTTGAAATGTCTAATGTTGCCGATGACACAAGACATGGGATATCTACAATAAACGAACAAATCTTATGACCCATGATTGGCCGAAATCTCAGGACGACTAAAACACAGTTGAAGCGGAAAGACAGCGCCCCATGGAGACCAAATCTTACCGATCAAAGGTAGTATTTTAAGTTTGCGTGACAATGCAATCGTTTTTTCGTTAGGCGTGGTGCATAATCAAGGAACAATGTTTTCAGCGAACAGACAGACCTATACATTACGTGCATCCTTAAATGAATGAAGTTTCCACCAAAAGGGTCAGTGGCCAACTTCCAGTGTCACATCCACAGACAGGACGAAAAGGAAGCACGCAAAAAAAAAAAAGGCAAATTAAGAGTCATTTGACAAATAAGGCTGAGGGCATTCGGCTCCGTCTTTTATTTACAAGCTACTCAAACGCTATTAATAAGGATGAGGAATCGTAGAATATTTCCTGCTCGTTAAAATTATAAAATCACTATGTTCTAAGAGTTCAGTCTTAATTTGACAAGGTGAACCTCGCCGCGAAAGCTGCCTGAAATTTGGAATTTATTGGCAAGCTGTTTAGGAATGATCAAATTAGTGGAACTTTACATGATCATTGCAGCACGGTTTAAATGACATCAACGACTTATTTGTAAGAATGAATTTTTCACTTTTTTTTTTTTTTTGCATTTTTCCCATGTAGACCATTTTATATACCAGTAATTGCGCCTTTCAAAACCTTAGTAAGTCATGGTTAATCTAGTTTAAGCTTAAATCCCAAGTAGAACAGTCCTGCCAGCCAACTTTCCATTAACTCAGTGAAGGTCATTTTATGGACCTGCGTGCATTCACTCCAAAGTTAAAGACGGGAAGTTCAAGACTTCTTCTTCCGTTGATAATCAGACTTTAAGTTATACATCGGAGGTGATGGCACACGTAACATTTAAGATAATTTTAGAAACATCATCAGTAATTTTTTTTCACCGCTGTACTGATTTTTCAGATCTGTGCTGCCTTGAAAAACTGACAATAAAACAGGAGAAACTAACAAGAGAAGTTTACCAATATGGAGGTAAGGTTTGCTGAGTATGGACATGCATTTGTGAAAGTCAGGACTAAACTAGGCTCGATTTTCTCCACTCTCTCGAATCTGGCTTTCGTTCCCGCTCCTCGAGAGCTCCTCTCCCGAATCGGGTCTGTTTGCTATAATTCAGTTCTGCCTGAAAAGGTTTAGTTTTACCGTCAGATCGGATTGGTTCGTTTTACCATCGTCGTCTTATCAAATCTTTTTCGGAGATCGTTTGGGACGAATTATTTAGCGAATCTGCCGCCGAACATAAGTGTAAAAATCATATTTACTTGCGTGTAACATTAAAAAGCAACTCTTAAATTAGTTTCGTTTTCTTATATATATTTTCAAAACACAGATACTTTATAAGGGACAATTAAATTTTTGTAGCCTCTTTGCGATGTGCAGTGTGTGTCCACCCGTGCGGTGGGAAGGAAAATGTCCGCTCTCTTGACATTTTCGTCAAGGTTGGAGGAAGGGTCTAAAAAACTGAGGAGGGTCGTAAAGGAAACAGTAGCATTTTGTTATTAATTGTTGCTCTTCTTATTCTTGTCTCCCACGGTGTATGTTGTTTAGTGTGCTGACATTGAAACAAATTTAGTTTACCACCAGAAAAGTCATTTTTTCGGAAAATCCTCGTTTCCAAACAAAGAAGTTTGGAAATGCAGTACTTCTTTATTTTGTAATTGTTGTTTTGTAATCGCTTTGATGTTTAAGTGATGTGGTGCTTGAAGATGTGACCGACCAACATGTACTGTCCCAGCCCGATAAAACGAAGAGAGCATCCCACACATTGTAAAAAGTGTTTTTGTGCACTCACGATTGGACTTACGGTTTGTATTGTCGTGCGTGAGTTCTCTACAATGCCACCCGGCACATGCCACGCAATGACTCCAGTCATTAACTCCACTAAATTGTCTTTTATCGCAAAATAAACAAAGTTATTCCCTTGATGAAAATACGCTAATCGTTTTTGTATTAGCCAGCTGAACTTGATTAACACAAAGGATAGAATATGATTAGAAAGTAATCTTCAACAGATGTAAGTGGAATGAGTCTGGACCTACTCATTTTATCATGGCAAATCCGTTGGATTGAACCTAATAGCAGACGGGCGGGGAAATGTTTGTTCAGTAATAATCCGCCAGCGGGTGAACTTTCTCAGGTTCATAGCTTTGGGCGCATTCAGCCACTAAGCAGATATCAAGTTGTCGAAATGCCGTCGACAGTCAAAGATTTAAAAGTCGTTGAATCGTTTTAATTTACTTCCTAAAGTAAAAAAAAAAAAACAAGGGATACGTTTTTAAAGGTTTGCTAAGTTCAGTGGTAGTTTCAGATTACTAGCAAGCTTTGCATTTACCGGTAAATGTGCGTCAGTTGAAATATGTTGTCCTCATGAACTGAAGTTAATGAGCCAGGCCTGAGAACCCTGACGCGCTGTGCTTTAAGCCGATTATCAGTATAATTCAAGTACAGCCGTATTTAGTTTCCATCTGTTTCTTGGTAGGGACGTCGCACAGCTTCGCAACACATTTGGACACGAAGATAGACTGCAACTAGGATGTGTTAGGCAAAACAATAAAAGAAGTGAATTCTGGAACTCATAAAATGGAACCTTTTCTTTAAAGAAAATTACATGATTAGGCAGCTTGAATGTGCACAGAGGCCTTTCCAAAATTTAAGAACCCTCTTTTGTTTTAAACTACTAGATTAATGACACATGAAAATATTGGTGAATAGTGATATGAAACAACTGCAAAGATAAACTATCATGTTCAAATGAGGCATTGCACTTCCCGCGAAATTCCCGCGCTCTGTTGAGAAGCAAATCCTCGCTACGGATTTTGCCAATCGCAAAACTTGAACTAAAATCGTAATTTTGGTGGAGTGTTCACAACTTATATTGTTCGGGAAGGTAGAACATGTCCTTTTTTTGAGAGACGAACAAAAGAGCACTTCCTTTGTAATAGAGCAAATTCTTATTGTGACTGTATTTGTTTTGCTTTTTGAAAAGTTGACAATTCAAAAGCCTAGATTGATTGCTCAAGTTTAATCTGAAAATAAGTGCCGCTTGTTTAAATCACTGACACTCCGGCCCAGCAGCACTCAAGAGATTTCGAAACGGAGAAGGGGTGTGAGTTATTCATCGGCGCATTCAGTTTAAATACTTGACTCGTTTAAACGTAGTTACAAATTCCGGTTTTTTTCTGGAAAAGTTTTTCGACCGTGTTTGTTTTCTCATGGGCATTTCCAGTGATCTTATCAACGAAATAAACAGGAACTCGTAAGTGGTGGTCATGGCATTTTGCTATCCGCTTATTAAGATGTTTCAAGCCGTCTAGGTCAAAGTGTCCTGATTAAGTGGTGCCCGTTAGAGGCGAGGCCTCTGTCTTTCAACTTGGATATACTTTTTCATATTTTCTTCTCTCCACCGTCTCGAAAACAACTTTGAGTACAATTAGCCTTGTATTCTAATAAATTTGGGTATTATTTTGCGCACGAAAAGTATGAAAAGGGTTCTTCTTGGCTTTCTATCAGGCTACGAGAAGTGATACTAAACTGATACTTACAAGGTCAAACATGTACTTCATCTTGTGTGGAGTTAGCATCAGGTTTGCTGATGGTTAAAAGAGAACAAATTTGTGTGGTCCATGGTTTTCTTCCCGGGTATTTTATTGTCCCCATTCACTACGATGAGTGTTTGGCAAATTTATTTTGAGTTTGAAGTCCATGGCTACTCGCATTTCTTAAATCTCGGGCGGCTGAAAATTTGCGGCTGAATTGTTTAGGTCAGATTTATTTGTATGTGTCTTGGGTTCCAGTCCCGCTCTGCCAATCAAATAGATTGCCTCCAAAGCTAAGCTATATTTTAAATTAAGCTCTATTCCATATGGGTATTCTAACGCTATTATATTCGTTGGAATTCTGTTTCTTCTATTCGCGACCCCTGTAACTGCTAGCTTGAACACCCCCTTGTTTAAGCAATAAAGGACGATTTCCGTGTTTCCATAGCCTCATTTAAACACGAGACGCAGTCGAGGGTTTGCATAACTGTCACCACTCTTTAAAAACTAACATTTGATTTGTTTTGATTATGTTTATTTGTAGCCTCCCCAATTAGTAGTGCACTAGTGCTCGGCTGACTGATGTGGTTGCTTGACACTTGACCAAAAAAGTATTTTAATGAACTGACCCATAAGTATAACTTAGAGTGCTGCTGACATGAAAGGAAGACATTCAACCTCGTCCCCAGGGCGCTTTTCCCACCCAAAGCCAGGGGACGAGTTTGGAAAACATTCTACCCACGAGAGTGTGTTCCTTTCTGGCAGTACCAGATCGAAATCAAATTCTCGTCATATCATGTTAGCGTTTTAAAAAGGGACACTCACACACACACAAAAAACAATTCTTGGAATTGAAAGTAGCAACGGTAAAATGTGATCATCCACGTAAGTTTCCTTATCTCTTAGATGGGAGAGCCACGCATTGAATTGGTGAAAATGCGCGTGATGAGGTCCAATTTAAACCACGTTATCCATCCACTGAGGCGGTTTAATATTTCTGATCAAAATAAATCCATACGGTGAGTCATGTTCACTGAACGTATAGGTAAATAATACAAAGGAATTTTTGTCGTTAGTCGATTCCCTATCTCCTGGCTTGCGCATCGAGATCAGTGAGGCCACAGGTGTGTGGTTATTTTCCAGGTCCGATGGCGTCGGATCTGGAAAATAACCACACTGGAAGGAAGTTACCCACGTTGGCAATGAGCTTAGGCTTTTTAATTGAGATTTTTTTCATATAATTATCTTCTTAAGCTTTTTATCGGGATTCCCATACAAATCCTTATATTTTTGTAGGCCATACTCACACTAAGCCTGTGGTGAGGCTTGCTAGGGATTCATCTCTCTTACTGAACATATTAGGCAAATTAGCTGACTTCTCCATCCGACGGGTGTTATGTATTGATTACAAAGTACCAATCCACAAACCATTTCAAGTCTCACTTGAAATTATGTTACTTTCTCTCCAGCCATTTAAATCTCGAAATCCTCAATTTACCGTAAGCTACGGTAATACGAGCAACAAAAACTTCCAACTTGTCTCGCAACATTGCTGCGAAACCGTAGTCGCCTTGGAGTGGTAAAACGGGCAGCATTTTGGAGATTTTGTTGCAGAAAGTAGAACGAACCTCCACTATCTGCAACAAACTGCAGCAACTTGCGACACATGTTGTTGCGAGTCAGGTTGTACGTGGGATGTAAAACGCGCAACATTTCTTTTCGACTAGTTTCGCAGCAATGTTTTAATTTGTTGCTCGTATCATGACCGTAGCTTTAATCCTTTTCCAGGAGCGTTCCGAGGCCACTAACATTTGAAAAGTGCTATATTTCTGTATTTTTCAGTTTAATTTGCTTTATATTCAACATTTGTAGCTTGCCAATTCTACAATTAACCTATTTTAGACAGCACCGCAAACACTCCTTTCCTGACTAAAGGACCGTCAACCCCAGTTACCAGGTCCAGACCGGTAGGGGTGTTTGAAGAACGCCGAACGCCGAATGGTTAGCTTTCAATTATGATAGTGCATGTCTGCAGTAACTACTGTAGGTCTAATCACTGATTTTTCAAATGGTTTGCTTTAAGTTATTGTTGCGTATAAGTGCAGTTATTGCCGCGGTCAAATACCGATTTTATGATGTTCAGCGTTCTGCAAAGTCCACAACAGATCACACCTTTCCTGCACAATCTTCACTTTATTCAAGGTAATATACCCATGAAGCTTCCAGCCGATTGTGTTTTGCCCGCTCTCTGGTGCCGCGCGGAAACGTAACTTATGATTAGCTGGGTAAAAAAATTGATACAGCCAGGGTGAAAGATCCTGGCCTAACCACAAATATCTGAAAAGAGCAAACCGACCGGACACCCAGAATGACTTGCTGAACTGGTGCTTTTTCTATCAGTGGAAGGCTTGCTAATCGGCTCACAGGTGTTTTTTTTTTGCGGTGCCTGCGTTTGATAAAGCGAGTGAAAATCCCGAAACTGAGAAACTTACGAAAACAAACTGCTCTTTTTCTTGAGCAGTTTTTTTTTTCAGGGTTGATTGAAACCATGTTGTTTTTATGTACTTGTTTCATTTTAGGAATTTCGAAATGTCAATGAGATAAATTATTATTTACTCGCAACTCTGTTTATTTTTGTTACTGCTATCTGCTATAAACGCAGGGTAAAAACGGGGCATTTTGCTTGCTGGAACAGCTGGTGACACTTGGTCGGCCAGATACATAAAGGAGTAGCCGGCAAGAAGAATGGGGCACCCTTATCTGGTAACCGCCACGGAACAAAGTAATTTTTGGATTTTTGCTGAAATCTTATCTTCAATGATGGAGTAATAATGGTAACTTATTTATGTCCGATCATTAGGTTCTCCCGGTAGAGCTTTAAGGGTGTATCAAATAACTTTTAGCCCATTAAATTGTTTTCAACATACTTCACGGATCAGTAATTTCGTAGGTCGAGTGAGTGACAAATCCCTCGTCAAAATGAAAAGTACATTATGCTGCCCGTTACACGGCCAAACAATTGAAAAATGTTCTTTGGTTTAGCCATAGGAATTTCATTATGGACATCTCTTTTTCAGTGACAATTATCTCCTTCCTGTGTTGTTTTGACTTCAGCACTCTGTAACTGGAATTCGTACTACAACATGGCGACGGCCAGTGCAAGCGCGAGCACGAAAGCAAGACAGCGAAAACATTCATTTGGTTCGTCCCTTACCCTGTTAAATCGTTCGAGATCAATGACCGACCAAACACTCTTAGGAGTATTAAGTATACTCCGCATGGACGAAGGACAAGGACAGAGTTTCATGGTTAAAGCGATCCTTCCCGATGGAAAACCGAGACTGGTGAGTCCATCTTTCATCCTTTAACTGCTTTGATTGTTGAACAAAATCTTGCGGAATGTTGACCATAATTGCTCCAGCAGCTCCTTATAATTACATGCTGCAATTAATTTCTGTATGTCTGCGACTAAACGCCTCATTTGCGTTTTAATGTATTTCCTATATGTGTGCAATTATTTCAGCAGTCTGAGCTGCTTCCACCTACCGGCTTCACCTTTCTTTGCGACAAGCGAATTTCACAGCGTCTGTCTTTAGTACTGACATATTTTGTACTTCAACGGGATTAATTTATCACGGAATATAAACTCTTCAAGGTGTGGAGTTGCTTGAGTTTCTCAAACTCGTGGTTAGAGGCAGGAATGTTTTGCAAAACTTGTTAAGTCCCCTCTGATGCTAGGTTTGTATATTGCGAACACTGTGTTTCGCTGAGTTCAAGTGGTTTCACACAGCAAGGGACTTAAGTCAACATGCTTCGAGAAAAAGCCGATTTTTGGCTCTAAAAGCCAGTGTGAAACTCTTCAAGCCGCTTTAAAGGAATCTCAAACAATAGAATAGTCTGAAACAAACACCAAGCATAAAATGGTGAATCTTAAAAGTTCGCTGTTTATTAAATGTGACCCTTGATGTAATTTCCCTTTAGTCAATAGGCGTTTTCCGGTCAGCAAATTCCCTACTTAAAGGAAGATCGACGTTTTCTGTCTAGCTTTTCGAAACAAGGTAGATTTTGTGCTTTTTTTCAATTGCCGAACAGATCTGCGTCGATTGATCTTCTAGAAAGTTAATCGGCGTAAACCAGTTTAACTAGGAATGTTTTTTTAGTTACTTGATGCCCAAAGGGCAACGAGATAAATACAGCCACTTAAAAGGTCCTGTAATTTGTGGTTTCATGGTACTTTATGACGCAGGTTGTACAAGAAGCGACCAAAACAAACTGACTCGAGCTTATCTTACAATCAAGCAACGCATATAAATACTGGACATTTGCATGAAGCGAACAACTGTTTTGTTGATTTTAATAATATTTTACGTCAAATTTCACTTGACTCTTTCATGACTCTTTCATCGCCCTTTAAAAAAAATGTCCTCAGCGTCAATTCTTTTGATTTAAGTTTGTGAACGAGCTTATTTTGAAAATACGATAAAGGAAATAGTGGCATTCCGGTGAAAGTAACTTTTGTGTCTTTTCTCAATGAATCATTACGTTCGTGTTTGCTTAGTCTGAAAGTATGAAATACCTCCCGATGGGGATCATATATCGTGAGGGGACAAGAATCACCAAACGTTCGAAGTCTTTGAAAGAATGGTATTTATTCAACGTTGGCAAAAAGTGAAGATAAAAGAAATTGGTTTGAGAGAGGATAAATGCATTCTGGAACAGTGCATTGTGTTTTTCATGTATTATGGATTGTTTCTTCATGGGTTTGTTGAAATGAAACTTGAATGTCATCACTCCACTCAAAAGACCACTTTTATCTGCCGACCTGTAGGTGCCCATGCCTCATGAATTTTTATAAATTACTCAACAAGTGTGAGGAATTTTTTTCTAAAAAAAGAAACCTATTCTAATTTGCACATATATGTTTGTAAGCAAGTGCTAGACTCAAAAATATCCAATGAGTTACCCGCTTCTTTTTCCAGTTCACTCTGGAAAATGCCAGATCATTTTACTAATGAACGGGGAACCTCGCAGAGGGTAAGGGGCTAACATTATCTCATTATCTGTGTTAATAAGGCCGTAGCTAGAAATTTTTGACTGGTGGGGGGGGGGGGGGGCAATAAAGCGAGGTCTGAAGAAATGCTTTTCAGAAAATTTTGAAATGAATGCAGAGGTATGAAATGCTAATAAATCAAAAGTAAACATTAATCCTGCCAGGTAAGTCTGGGATTTCTCCAATTGGATTTCCTACTAAAAGCTTTCCTACTTCAAAGTTAATTATGGCCTAGAATCGACGAATCGACGATATAGTTACTCAGGGAACTCAGTTAAAACAAAGCCAGGTTTGTTCACTTCCGCCAGTTGTTTCATCTGGTGAATCACCTCAGGTTCTGGTATGTAATCCGTCCCACCAGGCTTTTAGCCAGGCGGCCGTCCAGACGGCCAGTTCTTAGAAATGGGAGATTTTCGACGGCCTGTTTTGGGCGGCGATTTACGAACTTCTGTGCTTAATGTAACAAAACAGTGTCTATAAATTAATAAAAGTTACATTTCTTTTTGCTCTCAAGAGTTGTTTTAGTGTTGCTGTCGTATTTTTCTTCTATATGAACACTTTTTTAGCGAGTTTCCTTTCTGTTTTGATCAAAAATGAATCAAAGTTGAGCGAAGCGATTTCACAGGCAAAGCCGCTGTTCAGTGATATTGACTTACCAAGTCATCCCCAGGCTACTTTGCCGGCTGCTATAAATAAATACGCGCATTTATAAGGACATGAGTCAAAGATCACGCGCCTTCCAACTCGGTAAGACGATCTCGCGGCTACAAATGTTATTGTAATCGCTTGATTGTATTCTGCTCTGTTCAACCGAAATCTGGCGGGCATTACAACAAAATAGCCATTTGGTGTAATAACATGTGCAATCATCGTAATTGCTTTGGGAATACTAATAGTAGGTGAATAGTTAAAGATTGTAGACCAGAATGCAGTTCGACCAACAAAGCCACGCACATCTGTTCTTTCGTGTAAATCATGGCTTGACAACTTCAAATTTCAATCACTCTTCATAACAACTGGAGTTCCTGTCCCAAATATAATTCAATGTTAAACAAGGTAAGTTGAGGAAAGGATAGCTTAGTAAAATTATCAAGGAACGTTTACAGCTGTCAGAATCGCGGAAATCACGTCTAAGAGGCTTCAATTTTTCAAAATTTTCTGGGGGAGCATGCCCCCAGACCCCCCTAGGCCCACATAAAATTTGGACTCCCACTTTCAAAATCCTGGCTAAAAGCCTGCGTCCCACGATGAATAAGGAGCATCCCTAAGCCACTCAAGCGTTCCTCATTCATTGTAGACCAGTTCCACAACTTCAGACGCCTCAGAGCAGAAAGAAACACTTCCCACTGGGGTACTAAGAAGAATGGTAAGGATCTTGTGAGTGGCTGGAAATATCTGAGGGTTGCAAACAGCTAAGGCTGAATTTTCAGTTGCAGGCCGCTCTTCAAAGGAAATGTTTTTAAAGTACTTTTTCCACTTTTGAATTTCTACTGAGAAATAGGAGGATTCCTACATAGTAAGGAATTTCCTGTAATATTTGAGAATTTCAATTTGATCACGGGTATCAATGTTCATTGCCATCGACAGTCTGTCCGCAAGAATTAAACCTTGATGATGTTGTGAAAATCTGGAGTCGACTTCTTGGACCACGTGGTCAACAAACGGAAAGAACACATTGACTTTGTAGTAGTCACTTATAGTCTGGTCAGAGTTACACCCTGCATTAGCACGATGCCACTGTACGTTGGCAGCACGTGGTTTTGTTACAGTGTTGCCAACAGCCTGAGCAATCACTTCAATCCGAACCCATAGGGTATTCCATAACTCATCTGTTCTGTTGTCTTGAAACGCATACTTTTTAAATATGAATATCTTTGTAAGCTTCGCTTAGGTTGCAGTCTATCGCCTGCAGAGTCTGTGTAGCACATGCAAAAAGGCTGAGAACAGCTTGTGTTACGACAAGAGCAATGATAAACTGTGAATCATTCAAGACACGAACGTGTGCACGCGCTTCAATTTGCGCGTCTCCTCTACTACAATCTGCTATCCTTTCCAGTGCTTGAATTATGGAACAATACTTCGGTAACAAAGCTGAGAGAGTTGTAACTATGGCAGTCCAGCGGGTTGCACAAAACTTTGGAACACTGCTTGCATTCGACCCGTGCTGAATAGCATCAAAAGTAATCGGATAACGCTTCATTGCTTTCCTCAGAGACTTTCAGCAGCTCCATAAGATCATCCTCTGCATCTCCACCAGTTTCCTCCAAAATAATGTGCTTTCTCTTTGCCTTTTCAAGAAACCAAGTAATCCTACCCACATTATCAAAAAGAGTTTTGGATCACTTTGACGTTTTTGCAGCTAGATGAAAGTGCCAAGCTAAGAACATGTGACCTGCAATGGACATATGTTGCATTTCGATACTCTGCTGCTATCTTAGCTTGCACACTGTTTATAGGTGAGCTCATAGTGGCGGCACCATCGTACCCTTGCCCAACTAAATATTATAGATTAGGACCCCATTCCCTTAAAGCGTCAAGAATATTTCTTGCAATTTTCTCTGCATCCAGACTTGTAAGTTTCAGAAAGCCAAGAAACTCTTCGCATACTTCACAGTTCTTGTTGACAAAACGTGCACAGATACTAAGTTGTTCAATCTACATCTGAACAGTCTTGAGTTTCATCTGCCATCACACTCCAATACTTTGCAATTTCTTGAACAATTCTTGCCCTGATTTTGTTTTTGCACAAAGATATCATCTCGTTCTGTATTTGAGGTGACATGTATTATGCGTTGGGTTGTGCAAATTTCAAATATTGCGCTAGATCGTCATCTGTTTTGGCTCTCCAATTGAGAAAAAAACCTGAAATTGCCATCCTCTTCATTTTGTTTTGCGTCCCAGTTTCCTCTGAATGCGATGCCTCTTTACCCCAAAGCTAAGATAAGCTAAGGTCGATTATGGACAAGATACCTTTCCTCCTGCGACTTTGTTCCGAGGTCCGCAACCTGCTCTGTAATTTTGGATGCTATATCATTTCCTGGTTTGTGATTTTTTAACCAGTTTAAGGCTCTCTCTTCAGCCATTTGATGCTCGGCACTGAGCATGTGGTTATCAAGTGCATTTTCCTTAACTCCGGGGGCTTTTTCCAGTTCTTAAATCCTGTCTTTACAAATGGAGTGTCTGAATTTTCTTTGCAAAAACAAACACAGTAGCAACAAAAAATAGTATCGTTTTGAACACTGTAACGTATCCACGGCCAAGAGTCCATCCATGAAATTTGAAAACGCCTACCACATGTGACAGGAAACTTTAATTCAGCAGAAGGAGTAAAATGATCTGTTAGGAGGTTGATCATTGTCTGGTCTGTTAATGTTAAGCAAGCCTTTGCAGGATCATTCGGATCACTGTAAGTAACTGGAACGGCTGCTGTTTTGCCTTGGAACTCATTCGGGTGTTGATTGTCACTCTTGTCAACTACGTGACTTGCATTTTCTGTCCCGTCATCAGATTTTGCTGAGGCATCGTCTCTGAAAATTCAGTTTAACATTTAACTTTGCTTGACAACTTAAGTTTGTATTTCTGTGGATGCACGGCGTTCTAATTTTAGAAAACCCAAACTTAACAATGGTAAAACGTGAACTGGTTAATGTAACTTCGAAGTCAGTCGGCCCGAGCAAAAATAATACCTTGTACCACTAAATCTGCTTGGAAATCACAGGATTAAAATGTTACAAGGCTTTTTAATAATGGTACAGTGTCTGGCATTCTCTGCTGACTTAAATAGCGCTGTGTTATTGCAGTGACATACCTTGTTCTTTTGCTTGTTTCCTGGAAAAGTGATGTTATCTTGGTCTGGATTAGATGCCGTCCCTTTGCAGGACTTGAATTCATGTTTACCTATATCTCAACACTTTATCATTATACCCGAGAAAGGTCTGGGGAGACTTTCTTGTATATTTCAGGGTATTTATACCAAATACGTGAGAAACTATAGGAAATGGAAATGACGTATGGCATTCGAATATTGCTGCCCCCTTCTCCCCTCTTTCATAAAAACAAGCAATCGGTTGTGAAAAGTTTCTAACTAACAAGGTAATTTCAGCAAATTTCAAATCTTCTGCTCAATACTTCAGAAAAAGAATTTTTTTTCCAAAATATTTTTGGGGTAGGGGGGGGGGGCAACTCTCCCCCTTGCCCCTTCCCTAGCTACGGCCTTGGTTAATGCTACATATAAAAGCTGTCCTGGTCAACTCATCGATGGGCCACCTTTAAGGGGCTTTAATAGGAGTTAAGCAAGTATGTGTGAAAAGGGAGTGATTATCATAAGAAAGTGCAGCATAAGTATTTTATTGCTAATGGCATCAGGTTCTCAAGAAACTATAGTGCTGCATCAGCGGATGAGTTATGAATGGAAAGTTGAGTGTATCCAGTCAGTCGAAACAACCCGCCATAGGAAGATTACAAGAGAAAAAGCTCTTGTCAAACTACACCATTTTATACAAATTAAAGTACCCTGTAGAATTGATGTGTCGGAATAATTGGTATAATTATGTTGAAGCATGTTTTCATTGTCCTGCAACTGATTTCTTTTTAGTTGAGTGCTGAGCGTAACATGACCGTGAGGGAGCTGGTGTCTGGAATTTGCCAGGAGTACAACTTGTCTAACTATCAAGTTCGTACTCTTCCTGAAAAGACGTTGCTAAACCTTGAAGCCAATGCAACGACTGTGGAGAATGCAGAAATTGCCATTGAGGATGTGGAAAAAATGTTGTCAAATTTTCAGCTTGATAATCTTCATTCTAGTAAGTTTAAAGGGCATGTTTATGCCCCAGGGTGGGGACTCCAATATAAAAAGGGGAGGGATGCTCATCTAGGAGATCAATCTGGACATGGCCCAGGCTTTTTTTGACCCCTAAAAGAGACCACATTAAAACATGGACATATAAAAAATATATTGACTTTTAAAGATGGCAAAGACATTATCATCTGCTACTTGGCATCTACGTGAATAAATATAGAACTGTAAATATACATTTTTATATTTCTTCGTGCGTAACCCTAAAGGAGACCCTTCATGGCTATATATGACTGCGTTTTTCCCAGAACATCCTAAGTGAGACCAAAATTCAAAATTTACACCCCTAAGCGAGACGGCAATCCCTCCCCTTTTTATATGGGGGTCCCCCCCATCCCCGGGTTTATGTATATGAGTGAGGTAAGATGACTGCGAATGCTGTTTTTCTCATCCATCTATCCCTCTCTGTCACTCAGTGTTTTTTAATTTGTTCCTTTTGAAATTTCCACTGCGCCCTACTTTGCAAAGATACCATTTTAACAGTCCTTACTCATCTCCGACTAAACTAGTGATCCCCTTTTCCTCCAAGGATCCTGCGCTACATCTACCCCTCCCATCCACAGTAAGTTTGTTTACACTATTATTGGGTTTGCCCAAAAAAAGTTCAGGATTGGATTATTTATGGCATGGTTACAACTAAACTTTGAAAAAGTTTTCAAGTAAAACCTATAGGTTTCTGTTTCTGGTATCATCCCATTTTAATTGCTCAAAATACCGGTAACTTATCCCAGCTGTTAGGGCCATGATGTTTTACTGTTATGGATCACTAAATAAATTAACCAAGTTTAATGGTCTACTTTGCAGTTAAGGATTCGAGACTTCGATGTGTAAAAGAGTTGGCGTATGCAGAGGAAATTTACAATGAATGTTTGAAGAGCCTGTTTGAATTGTATGCTGAGCCTCTGCGGTATGTTTCGAGCTTGTTTTTTTTTCTTTATTATTTTGTGCACATTTAATAGTTAAACCTGTTTTTTTTGTCTGTTGATTAACGAAGCTCAGAGGGTTTCTTAAATTATAGCTGAGTGATGAATTATTTGACCACGCACCGGTGGCTCAGTTGGTTGAGCACGGGCTGTCACGCGGGAGGTCGTGAGTTCAACTCCGGCCGAACCAACACTCAGGGTCTTTAAATAACTGAGGAGAAAGTGCTGCCTTTGTAATTATATCTAGACTCTCTAGTCTTCTTGGATAAGGACGATAAGCCGGAGGTCCCGTCTCACAACCCTTCAATGTTCATAATCCTGTGGGACCTAAAAGAACCCGCACACTTGTCGTAAAGAGTAGGGCATGTAGTTCCCGGTGTTGTGGTCTGTCTTCTGTGATGTATCATGGTTGGGAGGGTAAATGCTCGGAGATATTAGCTACACCAAGCTACTCTAAAAATCCGAGGGTAAATAAAGATATATGATATGATATATGATGATATTGACAGTCATGATGTTTATTTTTGTGAAACTAGGAGCAAAATTTCCCGAGCCGAGCACCACACTTTGTTTGCCACGTTGGAGCCAATCTGTTCATTGAATGCTTCTCTGTATCAGAAGGTCAGTCTGTGGGGTGCGTAGGTTGGGGACATTTGCCACCAAGTGAACAAAAGTGTAAACAAAACCTGAAAATAATGGTAATAGAGAAGAATAGATAATTTCCTAGTAAATGTGACAAACTTTGGCAATTAAATGTTTACAGTCATAAGGAAGACTGTACGGAATGTCAAACTTTGGCTGCCATTTTTTCATACCAGAGCCATTCTTGGCTTCTGCTACAGCTTGAAATTCAAAAAGGGCAAGATGGGCTAATTTGAATGAAAAATGAACATCAAAATGCTGCTGTGTGGAATAAGATGTATTAGTGGTAATTACATTTATTATTTTTGGGTAAATTCTTAGCAATATATAAGTAGCTTTTTATCTCAAGGTTAGCAAAATGAAGAGGGTTGGTAGGCAACATTGCCCTGCCCAATTCAACTGGTGTCCTCAGCACTCACTTTTGCCTGGCATTTCAACACTGGGACACCTCTGTGAGCCTTTCCGGTGCTTCATTAATGCTATTAGAATTTTCAGAATTCTTGTGGGGAAAATGCCACTTGGCCTCGGTTTTCAAAAGGTGGATAACGCTCTCCACCAAATAAATAACTATCCACCATAAAAACACTAGGAAAACCAATGGAGTTATCTAAAATAATTAAAATAATGAAATAATTCAAATACACATTGGGTTTTCCCCTCAAAATGTCACAGTTTGTAGTGCAGAGTTTCGTAACCTTGCTGAGGTTACCCAGGAGGAAATAAAAGAATTTTCGAGGAAACCACTATCTAAATCTTGTGAACTTGATCCTCTACGCGCGGTAGTTTTGAAAGGCTGTCTTACCGTACTACTTCCTACTATTACAAGGATTATCAATCTGTCTTTATCGACCGCTATTATGTCTGATGCTCTGAAGGTTGCTGTACTATTGCCCATAGTGAAGAAATCTGATGCTGACTTTGAACAGTTTCAAAATTTTTGCCCTATTTCGAACTTAAAAGTAGCATCAAAGCTTGTTGAAAAGGCAGTTGACATACAACTTACAGGTTATGTCATGTTGCACCACCTAGATTAGACGTTTCAGTCTGCATATAAGAACTTTCACTCCACCAAGACAGCTTTGGTAAGGGTCCAGAATGACATCCTGTGTGCTATCAACAACAATGAGTCTGTTATACTTCTCTCATTGGACTTGTCTGAAGCCTTTAAGACTGTGGCTCACTCGAAACTGTTGTCGAGACTGTTGTGCTTCGGAGTAAATGGTACTGCACTTGCATGGTTTGAGTCCTACCTGACAGTGCACAAGCGGTGTGTACAGGTCAATGACTGTAAGTCAACACAGTGCTTTCTAGAACGCGGTGTACTCCAGGAATCTGTTCTGGGCCCTTTATCTCCTCTAGACATCACCCATTGCCAATATCATCAAGCTCCACGAGTTACGGTATCATTTATACGCTGATTATACCCAGCTGGATATATCTTTTATAACTGGCTGTAGCTATGATCTCTCATTGGCTAAGCATTGTGTTGAATGCTGTGTCAATAACTTTGATTGCTGTTTATCCAAGTGGGTGATGAGAAGATCCAACCCAAATGTTCCGCCTGAAATTTGGCGGTGATTATAGATCAGTGTCTCGATTTAACTGACCATGTTAAAAAAATCTGTGTTTCCTGTCATTATCTCTTAAGGAACATTGCCTCGATTAGGGATTACTTATTAGTGAAAATACCTCTGAAATTTTAGTACATGCGTTTATTAGTTCTTAACTCGATGACTGTAACTCTTTGTTACATGGTCTTCCTAAACAGCTCTTAAAGAGGTTAAGGTCAGTAAAAAACACTGCTGCATGCATTGTTACATTGTCTTGACCATATCACTCCTATCATGTTCAAACTTCATTGGCTTCTGCTAAGTTATTGCATACATTTTAAAATTCTACTCTTAGTGTGCAAATGTCTTAATGGCTTGATACCAACTTACCTGTCTAAACTTTTACACTACAGTAATAGTCCACTTCGTTCTAGTTCTCAGAATTTTTTAGCCGTGCCTAAATCTAGGTTAAAGACATGTGGTAACAGGGCTTTTTCTGCAGTTGCTCCTAGGTTATGGAATCAATTGCCTCCTGAACTCAGGGGTGTTACCTCTGTCAACCAGTTCAGGATGCAGTTGAAGACATACTTATATAAATTGGCTTATGATGTTTGATTTTAGTTGTTTAGCTAATTTTTTTATATCTTACAATAGCTTTTAACTGTGTGTTTTTGTAGTTGTTACCATATTATTGTACAGTGCTTTGAGAAATCAGCGGGTACCACGCTTTATAAGTGTTATTATTATTATTATTTTAAACAATTAAAATAGTATGATGGGGTGCGTGAGCATAACCCATTGACTATAGTGAAAACTTAGTATAAGAATATAAACTTAAACTTTAAATTATATATAAAAATTAGCACTAACCTATAGGATCTCTAAAATCTAAAATGGTAGATATAAAATCTTTAAAATTCTCTCAAATATATAACTGATTCGTCTGTCAATAAATTCCTTGATGATTAATGGACCGGAAAATATTGAAGGAAGGAAGTTAATAAATGGAGAGCGTGTTCATTGTTCATGCTACAACTTTAAAAGTGCGAGAGATTTTAATGTTCCCGAGATTACAGCCTTCTGCATGTTATGGAGACCTCCCTTACTCCTAACCAACTCCTTCAGCTCGACTTCTAAGTCTCGACACCATCCCCCTAATATGCCCATATGATATTATATTGTTTCACTTCATATCCTTGGTACGTCTGTTTTATTTTCCAGCGAAAAAGTCTGTATTTCGTGGTTTTCTCCTTCTTTTTCTCTTGATTTGTAACCCGTGGGCAACTGATCTCCAGCGTGATGACTCTCTTTGACAAGTGGTTGATAATGTGTGCCTCCACTCTGTTGGCTCTAACATTTTGGTGCTCCGCGAATAGGGGGACATCACAGAATGCTTGTGCGTTGTTCGACTCATACACTGGTTTCGGTTTCAATGGCGAGTACCAAGAGCACTGACTCTACACTGCTTAAGTCTTGCAAAATCTCGAACAAAAGGATCTTCAGGGCTGCATTATGTCGGGTAATGTACTTGTCCTGTGCAAGGGCAGTACAACCAGCCAGGACATGGGCGACACTTTCAGGAGCCTTATTACATAGCCTGCACATCACCTCGCCCGTCATGTCCGTGTGCGTTTTCTGGCAGGCATACAGCCTCACACGTAGGTAATAACTGTTCGTAGAGCTCAAACATCCCCGCCACTGTATGTGTTGGGCATCGTTTCCAACCGCTTAGCCACCAGAAACATTGATCGAAATTAAGGCTCTTGTCTTCCCTTCTCATGGAGATTAGTTTCCCCTGCCAGTTCTGTTCGTGTACCGCTTCCCATGTCTTCTGTGCCAAACCCCTTCTCAGCTCTGCCTTCAGTTTCTCTTTATCACCTCTTCACTATCATGCTTTATGCAAGTGGGGTTTGGGTACTCAAGCTGCATACCTGGCTGCCTCTTTAACTAAAGAGCTATGACCTAACTCTTCTGCTCTCTCTTCAAACTTGCGCACCATCGCCATCGCTTGGTCACCATTTCTATATAGCTTCACTTCTGCCTTTATCTTCTTCACTTTGTACTCCTCCTCGATCGATCGCAGACCTCTACCTCCCTTTTCTCTTGGCATGTCTAGAATGCCAGTTGAACCACTGGGATGTTTACCACCATTCTTAACAACTCTCTTGCGAGCTTCTCTATCTAACTTTTTAAGCTCTGTCACCGGCCATTGTTGTGTCCACATTAGGTAGCCTAACGCTGGTAATGCAAATTGGTTGGAGGCTGTTACCTGGTTGTGATCAGACAAGGGACTCGACCAGATGATAGACATTCTTCGGAGAAACTCCTTAGCTGCGCACTCCAGTGACATCCTTTCCTCTTGCCTCATGGACTCTAAGACACCCAAGAACTTGGACTGATTGCCCTCTTTGAGGTCGGAAATACACATGCTCTCGTCTACCCTTAGCCCCAAGGCATCATGGGTATGTACCCCCCCCTGTACATGAGTGACTGCACACTTTTTGGGGTTCCACTGCAGTCCGACATCTTCCATCGCCCTCTTGGTTGATTCCATAACACGATTTAGTTTACTCTCTGAAGACGCAAAGATCTTTAAATTGTCGATGTATAGAAGGTCAGTTACCTTTGCTTAGATAGTTTATAGCCCTCACTGGCACTGATCTTCCATGCGATGGGGTTCAAGCAAACCGTGAAGAGCCTGGGACAGGAGCGTCCCCCTGGGGTAAACCTTTGAGAAACCTGATTGGCTCAGATGTCTCGCGTCCTTGCTTTGTAGTCGCCACCACTCTTGTGTTCTAGCTCTTGCTTAACTTCTCTACTGTCCTTGACAACCGAACAGGGAAGCTATGCAGGATCATCATCTCCTCCAACCAACCATGGTCGACTGAGTCGTACGCCTTCTTGACGTCAATCCACGGCATGCTCAGATTATGCTTTCGCCAGTGACAATCCAAGGTCACAGTTCTGTCAATCAGTAAATTGTCTTTAGTTCTGCTTCATCCTGCACGTGCGCCCCTCTGGGCCCAGTCCATTAAACCATGCATTTCTAGATGTTTATTCATAGGTCCTAACAGGCACGACGTAGATCTCTCACATTGCCCACCTACTTTTCCAACTTTGCTGCTTGATGATGTCTGCATATGCTTTCTCCTCCCACAGATCTTTCAGTATCTTCATGTAACATTGCTTCCAGCCGTTATTTGAACGTGGTAGCTCTTTTGTATTTGCTAGTAGCAACGCTTTCTTCTTGCACTCCAACAAATCTTTCTTCATTGTCTCACTCCATTTCTTCCTTCCTTTTGATTGTTGTTGGCTCTCGCCTTCCGCTGTTTTCATCATAATGGATATAACGTCTTCTAGCCGAGCTTGTAAAAAAATCGTCTAACTAACGCAGAAACAAAATTCACTCGTTTGGAGACACCAAAGTGCCCCGCAAGAAACCACAAGGTAGTCCACAAGTTTTTAAAAACTCTATATGTATAGTGGCGCTCCAAACTCTGCTGGCTTTCGATAAATCCTGAACTTTTCGCGCGAGGCGAAGCGGCACATCTTACTTACTTGCCCCATTATTATTATTATTATTCATTATCATTATTATTATTTTATTATTATTATTGTTATCTAGGATATTAAATCTGCAAACTCAATTGATGATTTTAAACGCAAACTTGAAACATTTCTTTTTAAGTAAGCTTATGAATCATGATGTTTTTAATTGTTATCGTCTACATGTAGTTTTGATGTCAATTTCTTGTGCTTATTGTTATTTTTTAGTTTTATCTAATTCTTGTAAATAGCACCTTTGAATCTTGTAGAAAAGGCGCTATATAAATGGATTATTATTATTATTATTAGGATAGCGTGGATTCACCTTTTGAACAACTGGGGCCAGATTAGTGGCTTTTGTATGGACAATTATTTGTTTACCCAGTTGTCATGACCACTGACCAACCACTGATTGGTTAGCTTAGTTGTTTGAGTATCAAGCCACGGTAAAGGAGGTCATAGGTTCGAAATGCTAGTCAGACTGACACTTAGGGTGAGCAAAAGCCCTGCCTTTTTGAAAATGGTTGATATTTTTTCTAGTATAAGGACTATAAACAATAGGCCCCATCTCACAATTATTGAACTTTATCTATATGGGACATCATAGAACCCACATGAGGCTCATTTCGTCCAGAGGGTAGTATTGGGGTCATCGGCAAACCCCCTAACCGTACAAGAAATTGCCCCAAACCAAAAAAAACCCTGTGCATTTGATCAAAACCTATAACCACAGGCAAAACTATCAAAACTTAAAGTTTTTGAAACTGTAATTGAACTAGGCTAATTCGAGAAATTAAAGTAAATTTTTAAAAATTGCATGCAGTTGACATGCATAATTCCCATGTAGAAACTGTTCTCCAAATAGGAAAAACCCAAAAACGTACCACATCAGATACCAAATCTGAAAAGCCGCTTGTATTTTTGCAGAAAACAGAAAACCAAATTTGCTAAAAATGGGAAAAACTGCAAACCACAAGAGCTACTAAAACTGCAAAAACCAAAGGTTTAATTTTCCTCTCCTTCAACCTAAATGTCATTGGCGGGGCACTGATATAATGCTTAGAATGAGTAAGTTAAAGGAACATGAGTCAAGTCTTAAGTCAAGGGGAGTTTGCTGAACACTGAGCCAGTAAGTCTTGACAGTAATGTTCAAAAGAGTTTTCTTGAAAAGATTCTTCAGACTTCTCAACTTAAGGTTTACTGACATGTAGACAGTTTTTGTTGCTGTCATTTTATTTCAGTTAGAGGAAGCAGCCAGCAACTGGAATTCAGCATCTACTGGAATAGGTGAGGAATCTCAGGCTGATAAAGTGGT
Organism: Montipora foliosa; assembly: GCF_036669935.1. NCBI lineage: Eukaryota > Metazoa > Cnidaria > Anthozoa > Scleractinia > Acroporidae > Montipora > Montipora foliosa. Next base: position 4,834,300 of record NC_090871.1, read on the forward strand.
TTAAGTTACTGCAAATAGTAATAGTAATTATGAATATGCATGGCTCCCACTTGGTAACCATATGACTGAATTGGATGTAAACTGAAATTATAAAAATGTGTCCTTTAAAATGTAACAATAATTATTGTTTTGGTTGATGAGGTATTGCATGGTTAATGTCTATTATATTATTATGAAAAGTACAGAGGAATCCTTCTGGAAAGAAGGTTCCCTTGTTCTTTTGTTTACTGAGTGGAGAGGTTTTAGTTGTAACCACTAAGAAGTGCTTTCCTTGGTGTTTCTTTATGGTGTTTTTATAACATGATGGTGTCAAAAGAGATTTTTGTGCTATCATTTAGTTAAATTTATAGCCAGCCTTTCTCACTAGTAGTCCTCCTCATTTGCTTGTACATTTTGTTTTCCCAATACAGATTGTGTGATGATACTTTGGAAAATTTAAAAATCTTCCTCTTGTTTATTACGAAGATTTTGAAAGAAAATTCTATTTTATCGAGTATTGCCACATGATGTGCAATGGGAGTTACGTCTGTGGTACTGACAACCTTAAGATTTTCTTTGCCAGGAGCACCTTGGAATTTATTCCCATTTCAAGCATACCCTGCCTAGTTTTCTTGTTACAAATCTTATGTAGCTCAGTTGTTAAGCACACAAACCTGTAATCAGAAGATTATTTGTTTGTTGCTTGATAAGAGCATTGGGATTTTTATCTGACTTCTGGGGAGTCATCTCTTCAAAGGTCATTATTTAACATGATAGTTAAAGACCCAACCCTCCTGAGTACTGGTGCATTCAATTTACTTACTTGTGTGAGCAAGATTTGCCTTGCCTGTGACATCACAATCCCCAAGGCATATCATTATTTTATCTGGTGTTTGCGTATTTTAACCCTTTGTTTTAAGAGCCCCATGCCAGCAACAACACAATACCCAAGGCGTAGCGTTATTTTTTCTGGTGTTCAGAGTTCTTCCTGTTAGTTGTATATCTGCTTACAGTAAAACAATTTCCCTTTCAGGAGCAATTTACGCGGAATATCCGTTGTTTTGGGACCTTTACAGTGACTACTATTTGGCATTTAAGTTTGCAAGAGCGTACGTTTTTTTAATTCTTGTTTGGCTTTGATATACTACTTCTTTTTTTAGATAGGACCTGCATTTAGGGTATGGAAGAGGCCAGAGATTTAAATTTCAAACATAGCATCGAAAACTGATTACGTATTGCTAAATGGGATTTTACCGTTTCAAAGCTTCTTTGATTTTTTGGCTGGAATAATACAAATGCGAAATGAGAGAATTTGAGAACATAGTCATGTATTTCAACTGAGGGTACACAAGCCAGGCAAACTTGAGGCATTTTCCCTCTTCGAGAGTTACAATTTCTCATTAAAAAATTGAAAATGTTAGACTGTTATCTGTCTTGTTATGGGTTTATTGGATTCCTGCGGTCGTTTAATTCCCTGATTTCCCTCGCTCTTTTGAAGAATTTAAAGAAATGGGGGTAGTACGTCTTTTTGGAGTTTAAAAGTCCAGTCTCTTCCAACCATAAATTAAACTTCGTTGAAGACATTCATGTTTCTTCTGCCTGGGGGTGCAGGGATGGGGACTACGTAGTCACTCTCCTTCACGCTCCAGTGTGGCCCTGGCTCGATTCCGGACTCTTGGCCATGCATGTGGGGGTTAAGTTTGTTGTTGGTTCTTTACTCTGCTCGGAGAGGTTTTTCTCTGGGTTCTTCGGTTTTCCCTTTTCCTCAAGAACCAACATTTCTGATGCGGGATCTCCGTGAAAACCACTTTCGGGTGAATGGAGCTTCCTGGGTAAATAAAAATATCATGACGGTTAACTTTTTTTATTCCAAGTTTTTTTGGTGTGTAATCTCCTTTTGTTTCCTCCCTCAAGTTCACCTCAGACTCTTTGTGAGTCTTCTAAATCTTAAGAGGATCGACTCGCCAGACATATAATATATATATGAGTAACAATGATAAGTCTTGAAACCGTTTTTTTATTGCAGATTAATGAGGCAAAAGCGAGAGAATGACAGCGAGTTCATGTCTTTTGTGCTCAGCCAGAGGGGATGTCATCGACCACAGCTAGATGCCTTACTGCTTAAACCAGTACGTAGTCTGTTTTGTGTTTTCTGCAAAGGTCGTCTTAACCTTTGACTTGCCAATTGCTTTATGCAATTTCAAATTATTTCTGCTTTTTACTCTGTTTAATACAATTATTACAACAAAGCTTGAAAATTCAACCAATCTTTTTTTCTGGTTTTGCAAATTACAGGCAATGATATCTCGTCGTAACAAGGTGTTAATTAAAAACTTCGGCAACCTGCTTAAGCATTTAACGTGAATGACATTGCTCTTCAAGTGCATTTTCCGTGGTTTACTCCCAAGCTCGGTCAGTGTTACACCTTTTTCTGTTCATTAGCAGAAAATAAAATTTTCATTTGTGCCAATATAGTTAGACCAGTGGTGCTAAACTGTTTTCATTTTCACCAAACATCATTCATTTACGCTAAAATACATTCATGAACGATTTAAACACAAGCAGTAACGTTCAATAAACAGACAATCATTTGCATCTTTGGACAATTATTTGCTTGAAATGAACCTTCATGTGCGCAATAATCAACTTCAGTAGCAGCTATGTCCAACATTTGTGCTCATTGACATTCGTTGCAATGTATGTGGTTTTCATTCACGAGTTTTAAATGAACACCGTCAGGTCACATTCATCAACGGACGACCATTTTCCCAATTCAGCATTCTTTAACGTGACGATACAAACAAGAACGTCTTTATAAAGTCCATTAAAGATATATAGTTTTTCAATAACGCGACATACTGTAATTTGAAGAGGTTCTTTGGGGAAAAAATGTTCTCGAGAAAATCATTCTTAAGAAGGGATCTTTACCTATAAAAGTTTTGCTTTATACAATATTATTATTATTATTATTATTATTATTATTATTATTATTATTTTGCGAGAAAGAGATGCAATAGGAGAACAATCTGTGCAGGTAATTTTGCGACAAATATGCCTCAAAGAAACAGAATGTCGCTTGAACACCGTGAAAGGATCGGCAGGACGTTTGAAGACGAAAACGAAGATGATACTTGTAGCAACGCTTAGGCCCGTTTTAAACGTCGCAGTGCCGAATATAAGGGCCGATTTACACGATACGACTTTGTCGCATGCGACAAGCTCACGACAGGCCTACGACACGACTTACGATTGTCGCAGCGTTTTAAAACATGTTTTAAAATGCTACGAAATTTTTTCTGACGTACACAACAATTGTAAATCATGTCGTGGGCCTGTCGTAAGCCGTTGTCGCATGCGACAAAGTCGTACCGTGTAAATCGGCCCTAATGCAAATAAGAAAAATCTATTGTTTTCGCTCATTTGCATTAGATTCGGCACATGTAAAATGCGACGTTTAAAACGTGCCTTATAGAGTCAACAGGTCAACCGCAAGAAGTACTTTAGCTTCAATCAATCAATCAATCAATCAAATCCTTTATTTTAAAACGGTAATATTCAAAGCTAACAGCTTGTGGGGTCGTTTGTCTAAGGACAACTTGTCTAAAACCTAAGAGATATACATTTAAATAAGGTTAAAGTATTTTCAAGTTCAACTTTGTAGGTGTTATGAATAAACAAAATTTTCTGATTTAAAAGTGCAGGTGGAAGCACATGTCACTTTAAAAGTAAAATTCTTAAAATTGTCTAATAATCTCAGTTTTCGCTTGAGACTCCTATAACAAGTAAAATGAACAAATTCGCGTTGTTTGCTTGTCAAGTAGTTCCAGAGCAACGCAGTACTTACCCACTTAGTGTTCGAATTAAGAAGTAGATTCCATGTTGCCGTGCGTCTGTTCAGTAATAGATCATAGTGACGTAAAGATGTGGTAATAACAAAAAAGTGGCACACGAGGTGATATCCGAGTGTGTCACTGATGTCCTTACCACATTTTGACGTCTTCTGTGATCTACTACTAAACAGACGCACGGCAACATGGAATCTATTTGTTTTATATAATAAAGAATTAAACTTTATTCGCATAAAAGCTGGTGGTGACGTCAATCGTGCGTCTGTCATCTAATAGATGATACGCAAGAACCAATCAAAATGCGACAATAATTTGGGTTATTATATAATTGGAGACAGATCACAAGCCGTTGGAGCGCATTTACTTGCGCACGTCAAACCCACGAAACAAAATCTCGCCATAAATACACAATTTCTGCCTTGATATTAAAATATGAAGGAACTCTACAACGTTCCCAATTTCCAGTTCTCACGCAACCCATACCATAGTTTCTTCAATATCTCTTGGCGATAAGACTACAGGCAAGCAATTCTCGACGATTGCTCTCAGAGTCATACTACTTCCACTGCCTGACTGTTTCGCAGAGGTTAATCTCGATAAGGCATCGGCAACCTCTTTCTTTCCCGGACGGTACACCACCTTGAAATCATCATGAGCCCTTCAAACGCAACACCCAAGGTTTTAGAATGTAGTTTCGAAGGCTTTACGGGACAAGGTTGCTGGCACACGAGCACCGCCAAGGTATCGTTAAAACTAAGTATCTAATCGTTCGTTGCTTCAACAAATGTTTGCAGATTGCGCATCTGGAGAAGAAAAACTGGCGTTGAGAAATAGTAATAATGATGATGATGATGATGATGATAATAATAATAATACTCTTAGAAACGACGATGGCATAGAGATCAAGCGGAATTCGGCATTGGTCAAACGGTACAATGAGCAGGTAAGTGCGTCTGTTAATGCTGGTCCTGTAAGAGATCACCAAGGAGGAAATTCAGGAATCTTCTAAGACAGAAACCGGGAAACGAGGTGATGAGTGTATGCCTCAAGAACCAGACGTTTTCTAGAGAACTTTTCAAAGGTCCTCACGTCAAGTTCGAAGGCCTTTTAGGTTTAAAGATTTCGTTTTGTCATGGAAACACTGAAAGGACTGCATGTCTTCGTGCGTTTCAGAGGCTTGTGGAAAGACTTACTTTACGAGGCATCCCGTATGTAGTTTAAAGATTCCGTGCTTCGGTTAGGATTATCATTTCCTTTTTACTCATGCGCAGTAAGCGCATGAGGTATAAAATGCCCTCCATTTCTTGTTTTCCGTGTTACATTAGTGCATGGAAATTTATGCTTGCATACATTTACAGACTATAACTTTACGTGGGGCGGAGGGTAGGGGATTATTCAAAACAATTAATAGCTGCTGAAAAATGCATTGTTGAGTCAGAAAAATTAATAGAAAGACTTGAAAAAAAGTATTAGAGTCTTAAAATGTATGTATGCTTGGAATATCAGTCCATTTTGCATGACAAAATAAAGAGTGCGTGTTTGAAGAAATGAACCATCCCTCTCATGTTTCAAGCCCTTAAGTAGACTTGCCAAAATTCCACCTCACGAGAATCCCGGGAGAAAATGTTTTGGCGAGCGAAGCGTGATTTTTCGGACGCAAATCTACACGAGACGAAGGACTTTTGAAAGTCTAGCCCTTAAGATGTGTCATTTTCTCTTGGATGTGCATGGTCGCGCCCGAATCATCGCATGTTGACTGTTCAAACTTTGTGATTGCAGTCGCGGTCGTACGGCCCGGGTCGTACGGATCGACCTGTTGGAATAAATCTTTTTCGATTGTGGAGCCAAAGGTAAGTTGTTGACATTAAAGACAAAATTATGTATATTTTTTCTAATATATTTTACAAATAAACACTTTGCACGAGAGCGGGGATCGACATAAAGGTCATTCAAACTGATCTCCATCAACATGCCGGTCATCTCAGCTCCTAGTGATCTTTGAGAACCTTAGGGCAGCTTTGAGCGAAACTGAGACTATCTGAGAAAAAACTGATCCGACTTTTAACAATCTGATCTACTGTTGTTGTCAGTATGGGCATGCGACGAAGTCAAAATGGGGAATTCTTTCAGAAATACAGACTAGTCGTTGATATGCATTCTGTTTACGCGTATTTGGTGGCAAAGGAATTTAGAGGATGCTTCAAGGGGAAATTCTGGTTTTCTGTCTTACTTTTGTTTTACTTAGAGGCCATTTATGTGCCAGTATTGAAAAGTTTGGTTCACATTTATGAAATGTAACAAATTAATCATCTGTGGCTTTACAAAGATCTATTTGTATCGCTTTTACATTCCTGAGTTAATTCGACTCGCAAATGACGTACAAACAACCCAGGTCCAGGAATTGTTGATCTAACTAAAACTATTGCCCCACCATACAGTACGGCAAATGTAGACACACAATGTGTCAATGTCTCTGTCGGCACTTGTTTAAAATTTCAGGAATCCACTAACCTCTTCAGCTGACTTGGTTCAAATTATAAACATTGGGAATAATATGTAATCAGCTTTGTCACAATAATGCAAACAGGGACTCCGACCTATTTTTGACAGATTTGCCTGTTATGGTTATAACTTAAGCTACATTAATTATCAGTTGACATAGAGTGATACTTATAGTGGTTTGCTAAATAGTGCACTAATCCTATAATTTCAGACTTTCCTTATGTTATATCAATGTTAGCTGCCTTTGATTGTTTGCTCATGGATAATTATCATGCATATATTTTAACACTTAAACTTTACACAGTAGCAATATACTGTCTACCTAATGGGAGGTGTAAATTTTTTTACTCTCATAGCAGAGATTTATTAGGTATGGGACCCATTTGCAACATGTACTTCAATTGAAATGGATTCATTAATGAATTTGGTACAACATTTTCAGAATACATGTGCACAAAATCTGTTACTTACTAGATTAAAACGTGTTAACATTATTAAAATGTAAAACAACAGTGGAAGCATTGTTCATTCATTATATGTTCGAAACCAAAATTTTAGACCCTAGGAGCACTTAAATGATGTTTATCTTTGTTCTTGCAAAGAATGTCCTGGTGTTTCATTTTATTCTATTTTGTTTTTCCACCTCAAAAGTATTGTAACTATTGCACCTCTCAAACAGTTGATATTATCATTGAGAATGGAAGAGCAATTTATCAGAAATGTTACTCCAGCAAAATATGTTTTTATTTCTGATTTTCTAAAGAAATTAGACGTAGGCCGCTGGCCATGTAAAAGTTATTCATAGAGCAAGATGTCAGGGAAATTTATCTTGTACATTTATGTGGTTCCCAGTAAACAACAGCTTACAACTGCCATTTTGGATAATAAGGAAAGTAGCTCATGCTTTTTGATGTGAATATCTAGCTACTGCATTAGTTAGTTGTGTTTTCCAGTGGTATGCAAAGTAAAAGATGAGTTACCACGTTTTTGTATACAATAGTTCTGAACCAAAACATGTAACAAATGTATTTTCAAATGTAGATTCTGTTATTGATCTCTTATGTTCTGTTATTCAAAGTAAATTTAATTGTGAAGCAAACTATGAGGTTGCATTCAAATATAGAAAGGAAACAAATAATAAGAAAGCATAAATTATCTACTTCAGAAATTGCAGCAAACTGGAAGAAAGAAGAGAGAAATTTACAGCCCAATGGACCCAGAGAAAAAATAAGAACTTCCTTCAAATTGTTTTGAAAAGTACAGGTCTATGGACCCATCTTAAAAAACAGACTCTTTCAAATAAAGATGATAAGTATAGGTCAATGAACTCACATGATAAAGAGCAACTTCTCTCAAATAGATTCTTGTAACACCTATATACTGTACCTTTTTTGTGGTGTACAATAAAGTTATTATTGTTATTATTATTATTATTATTATTATTAAACTGTCAACAAAAGTACAAATGACCTGGCAGCGCATGAGTAAAGGCTACTTAGAGCCTCTTGTGAGTACTTTTTTGTTCGGTTCGTTCTTTTACAAAAATTGTGTTGTTTTAAGGATAAGAATCTTTGTTCTCGAAGAAAGGAGGGAATGCAGTGTCGTGGCGTGGAAAATGGAATCAAGTTAATGTTGTCAGTGATTATTAGGTGTAGTGCGGCGATAAGCTCCGGTTTAGCTTATAGTGGTTTAATTCCAACTGAGGAGATACACACGCAGGAAACCATAAACTTCACAAAGCGCGCGGTTCTAAAACAAAAACGAAAATAGCGATGACTGAAATGTTACTGAACGAAATAGTTCCAAATAAATGAAAGCAAATAAATGCAAAACACGATAGGTACCTCATACAGTAGGAGATTTCCGAGATATAAACCAGCTCACAAGAGAAATTTGCCAAACAACTTCCACACATAAAATTTCCAGGTTTCAAAAGAACATGGCAAGAAAAACTGTCCGAGACTATTATGGGCAATTCCGTAGGCCCGCAATACGCACAAACTAGATCCTACACCTGGCCCCGAAAGACCAATGAGCCGAGACGGCAAGGTATCTCCCTGGGCGACTATCGCACACAGTTGCTGCTGCAAGCATTGCAATGCAGTATCGGGGACTATGACGGGAGCGAAATGTGCCCAGTGGTTTCCACTGATGCAGAAATATTTTCCTCTCTGCTTAAATAGCGAGGAAATCGAAGGATAACTTAGTTTTAAAGGGGTCGAGTAGTTGAATTTAACGTTCTGCTTATTGGACATTCAAAAAACGTTCTTTTTTGTACCGTCACATTGAAGAATGTTGTAAAAATTATGAAAATGGTCGTCTGCCTTGATACAATAGAATGTGAGTGTTTATGCAAAACTTGTTAATGAAAATCACATACTCTAACTTCTATTGAATTTGATTATTGCACAAATGAAGGTACATTCCAAACAAATCTTGGGCCGTTTGCAGGACCTAGTCACACGGCTGGATGTCCTTTGTTTGCCGCAATGGTGCTGGGACACAAGGACACAAGCGTTCCAGAGCCAAAGGCTCTGGAGTGTCACTGTGTTAAAGTGCGCAATAGACCGCATATTCATATTTTCATTATTGGACTGGAACTAGCTTGCAATGGAGGCTAATGATTGGAAATGTTTTCAAATGGAAATTTTTTTAAATATATTCCCCCGCATTATTATCCATTGCAAGCTAGTTCCAGTCCAATACTGAGAATACGAATATGGTCTATTCTTTTCGAGCACTTATCGTTTTTTTTTTCGGTGGGAAATTCTTTTGTTTTCGCAACAAACTAGTATTCCTTGGTGAGCTTGCGTCCCAACATGGCGTCCAAGAGTGACATGTGACTGAATCCAGAAAACAGCCTAGTAAGGCTTGTGTGTTACAGTGCATTTCACAAAACTTTTGACAGGCAATTTGCGAAGTTCATTGTAAATTTCATAAGTTCGCTTCGAACTTGGGAATTTCATTACGTAGCTGTTAATCAAATGGCGAACTTTGAAACGAACTTGCGAATTTCGCGCCGAACTTCGTGGGAATGAACACTGAACACTCGTCACAAAAACGCGTTGTCCGCGCAAGCAGCTAAATGCTGGAAAAGTATATTTTCATTTTCAAGAGTCAGTGATGCCTGTGGAATAACGCTGTATTTCTTGAAAGAATGTAAACCGAGATCTTGTGTTACGCTGCGCCTGCATGCACGCCACAGGACATTTTCGGGCAAACGTTGGAACGTTATTCTCTACCAGTTTGTTTTTGATTTCCTTGCTGTAAATGCTGGGGTTGGTAGTTTTACAACAGTCCATATAAATATTCACATCATTCAGCACACGCTGATCGAGTGATATTTCTTCATTTGTTGTCTTCGATATTCCCTCTGCGAACGAAAATATCAACAATTTTGGCAATGGTTTGTTTGGGAAGTCTCAGTTCCTGTCCTACATGCTATTCCCTCTTTACAAATTTTTTTCTTTGATTTTAAATTCGAACCATATCTTAGGAAAAGGACATCCGTTTTGGAGCAATTTTTGCTGCACACTAAATAATTGAAACATATGATGTAATTTACGAAAATCGTTTTCTAACGTTTTAAACACCTGTTTTCCGTTTATTAAGCAAGTATACACTAACCTCACCTTCTGTTAAGATTTTTGTACTAAATTGTTCCCCTTTCTGTGAAAACCTTTTATCATTCTTTAGACGAACATAATTTGGGAGTTATAATGTATTTTTCTTCATGTATTGGCTCCTTCAAGGTCATTTTGTCATTCCCGTCGTCGCAGTGGACTTGTCAAGACGATCTTCATAACATCTGATATGCGAGCTTAATAATTTCCCACATCTTATATCACTTATGCTCTTCATATGTAATTGCACTTTTTAACCTTCAAATTCAAGCACATTAGCAGCTAGGTAATTATTTTCTCATAATTTAGCATTCAAAACGAGTAATTCGGTTATTTATAATCTACTCTGAATTCGAAGTGAGCCCTCGTGGTGAGTTCTTTTTTTCTCTTAGGGCAAACTTCGCCAATGAAATATGTTAAAAAAAAAATTACTCAAGAAGTTCAAACCACATCAAGATTATAGTCTGCGCGACGCGCCGTCGGAACAGCCATTGGGCCTCTTTTGCTCACTTTGGTTCAATTTGTGATGAAGTTGCACGGCGATTTTGATAGGCGTCACATCACGCGTTTTGATAAACGGCGCGAATTGTCCGGTATTGCACCTCTCCACAGCTTCAACATCACTTTCAGTGTCAATCTAGGATTTGATATCACAAAGTGTTCTGAATTCTGTTCCTCAAGTAAAGATGTAGAGCCAAATTTAGCCTACATCACTCTTGTCTAGGAATACAGAGACATAATACCCCAAAATGTCCACTAAACTCTGTTCTTAAGTAAAGATAAACAGTCAAATTTAAAGCCGATGATACACGGTGCAACATTTGTTGATCAACAAATGTTGAACTGTTTGTCATGTCATGTTGAATGTTGAAATATATCATTCAACACGTTGAATGTTGTTGAACGATGTTGAACGAAAATAGAGACCAGCTCTATTCCGTTCAACACGTTTGTGCAACATTGTTCAACGTTCGTTGCGCAACAAATGTTGCAAGATGTTGAACCGTGTATGATCGGCTTAAGACTTTACCTAAAAATAAGGTGGACTGCAACGCTTCCCTTATTGTAACTTAAACTGAACGGATCACTTCATGTTGAGTATTCAAGTTGGGCTTGCATCTAATTATGAACAAGTCCCACACAGATAACCCAATTGAATCTATAACTTATAGATACTGCCTTTCAAATTTCCCCCCTTTGTGCTAGCTTCAATATGCGTTCTTTTTTGCGGTCATTAGACTTAAAACAGGAAATTAGTCATGTACAGTATCCACGAAGTGATCACTTTAAGTTTAGAAAATTCAGACCATCTTTCCGGCGAGGCCATGAAAATTGCATATTTGAATTGGAATTCAAGCGAATTGTGCCGGTTGTTGATTATCGTAGTTTGTGATAGAAGACAGCTTCGTAGTTCACTTCAAGTTCGTGGGAACAAAGGCTGCAAATAATTGCTTTACATTGACTTTGCCAGTTCACATTTTACATTTCTCACAACTCTTATGTGAACTGTTGTTGTACACAACAATTCTTGGAAGAAAAAAGATTGTTATCGTTTAATCAACGAGGGGAAACATTTTAGAGAAACTGCATGAAAAGACTGATTTATTCTTATTTCAGTTGATTTGTAGTTTCCCCAATTAGTAGAGCACTTGCGTTCCGCTAAGTAACCTTGTGACTTATGATGATGATGATGATGATGATGATGATGATGATGTCACCTTTCAATTGTTAGTATTTCTCTAACTTCTCAAGTTCCTTATCTTTCACCCTGTCATCATCTGCGAGGGTAACATCGATTATGACAACCTCTCTCTCCTTTTTATCAATAAATAGATTTTCCGATCACACGGTATCTTGAAGTGTTCGCTTTCCACCACTCCCTCAGGTTTCTGTTCATACCAGCTATTGGCTCTTTCCAAGTTACCACAAAGTTGCCAGTAAATATACCGCGCCACGTTATCGTGCCTTCCTTTATATTGTCATTTCTAAAACTGCATTGTATACTGCATTTTATATATTTTTTTTCAATTTTGTGTTTCGTCAAAGACAGGATCAACAAGAAGCAACGGGCTTTTCGTCGAGAATAATCATCATAGCGAAGCCTGATAGCCTTAACTTGGTTATGAATTTATTGAATTTAAGATTGACTGTATTTATTTTATACTTTTACAAGTTTTTAACGTTAGCTGATTTAATTTAGGAGGTTGATCGAACCCCCAAACCTCCTCCTCTCCTCCCCCCGCCCCCCCTCACCCTTCCGTCTCAACCCCAGAACGTGGCAAGTGAATTATAGGAAAATAGGAGTTTTTAATTTTTATGATTACAGTGAAAACCATCACGGAAAATTGAACCGTGTCGGATGGTTAATTTATTACTGACACCAAATATTGAGCAAACAACATAAATGGTTTGCTTACGGGCGCATCTCTTGCTCGCTACGCCGGACTTTTTGTGTAATGTCATGGTTAGAGTTCAGGTTTTGACGTATTCAGGCTGCCGATGGCCAGTCGGTATCGTGCTAGTATTCATATGCAAATCAGTGGCTAGGAGTCCCCAACCCGAAACGCTTTTGGGACTTTTCCCGAAATTCGAGTAGTTTTAAATGTAGCCAAATTTTTGTGGTTACTGTAGCTTTCGCCTTTAGCCCCTTTTGAACAACAAATTGCTTAAACGCCTCCCAAAAGGCGTCATGTGGATTTTTTTCTCCACTTGTGCGGATGTTGTCGTTAACTTCTTATCACTTCAGTAAAGCATTCTACATCAATTGGCATTTGCATTCGCTGACGCGCCAACATTGTCAGTTTTAATAGCCCGGAGAATGCTGTGCGTTTATCAATATCTACGTCCTTGGTGGTGGATTATTAGACGATCACCAGGGAAGCTTTGAGTCTGAAAAATTTGTGTTTGTTGATGTGAACTGAGTTTTAACGGCGCTAAACAGCGGAAATCCGCTTGTACTGAGGTCAGGGCTTGGACGTGCGTCTATTTTTAATCGATTTAGACCTCTTTGGTGAACCTGTTTTTTACGTGTGACTCGTTTTTCACCATTCTTTTCAACAAGTAAAAAAAGGCAGCCCGGACAAAGGACTGAGCAGTTAAAGCGTAACCATGATGGGGTCCTGCATAAACATGCCTTCATCGCAGTGTTTGTACACGCAGTAAATTGTTGTCGTGTTTCTCAGGTTAACAATCGTACAGATCTATTTATCCACTCTTGAAAGAGTAAATCGCGACAATGCCTTTGACCTTAAATCATTGTTAGTTTTAATATCCTTTTCTTTGCTAATACCACTTTTGGTATTCTTGTCGTTATCTTTGGCGCTGAGCCGCACTTCAGTGCATGGTATTTGCTAAGCATATGAAGCAGCAAAACGGAAGTAAGATCGCTCTTGTGACAAAGTCTTGAGATTCTCAAATTAGTATATTTAGAATATCCTGTTTTACTGTCAAGTTAAAGGATCATGCTGATAGCATTGCACTCCGCCAGTGTCCAACGTTCACAAATTTCTAGCAATCTCATCTTATCGTTTTTTTTGGACAAAAGTATCAACAAATGTTCGAAAGTGATCCTTTAAATTTTCTGCATCAAAGATCTGTGTGTTAATAATCATGTAACAATTCAAGAATGTGTCCTGCAATGCGCTAAGAAAGAAAAACTAAGTATTATCTGTTACTTGATTTTGATTTTCCAGATGTTGCGGTGAAGAAACTGAAGTGAATTGAGCTCTTTTTCTCTAAGTTCTTAAATTAATCTGAGCTTTTTAAAATTTATATAATATATCTATATTAAAAAAAAAAAAAGTCCTTTATGCCAGATGTTGGTACTATGCTTATATTCTTATGTTGGTGTCCAGCTAGGAAGCTTTCCTACTTAAGACACCGCAGACTTACAAATCTAGTTTGTTTTAGCTAATGCACTTTTTCTTTTTCCTCATTTTCCTTTGCTATGCGATTTGTGTATATAAATGTTTCATGGTATGAACAAATGAGGAAATTAAGTGATTTTAGTATTTTTAGCCAGTTGTCTGGATAAGGGCGAGGATTATTTCCCCCTTTCGTGTAGTTTTTATATGATTAAATTTGCTCACGATAACAGCATTCCTCTTTTAGCTGAAAAATTTAAGAAAATTAGGTTCGTTGTTTTGATCCATAGAAGTTAGATTATGTTCACGTACAAGCGATAGATATCGAGACGAACCGTAAGATACCTGAGTCTTGGGAAAAATGGTCCAATCGGTTTCAGCGTTCTTTATTTACGCTTGCTCTTCGAGTGTGTTTATTTCGGTAAATCTTTTGAGGTGACCTATTTTTAAATCAATATCACGAGTGGGTGGAGAATTTGTGAAGAAAAAGGAAATAACTTCTGTATATTAAGCTGCCGTAAAAGGCGGAGGAAGTTAAAAATACTCTTTAGCTCCAGTGGCTCTTTTTTATTTGTGACTGGTGACAATCTGGTTGATCCACCAGTATGTTCTTACAACTGTCTATGGAATAAGGGCGTTGAGACGTTTTTGGAGAATGTATATTTCGATAGTTAAGCCGGTTACGTATAGTTGCTGTCAAGTTGCTGACAACACAACACAGTCTTCATGATGGTTGAGTTCTCGCAGTAATATTCGGTACGTTATATATGGAACAAATTACCTGTATTTTAGCGATAATATCATTTGCTTTGTTCGTATACAATATTTACGTGTTTTTTTCGTTTTGTACCAATTTTAAAATAAGTTTGTGACATGAAGACTAAGCCATTGCATCGACATTGCAGCAGTCGACTGACTGACATGTGATACGGGATATACGACCTGTCACACGCTAATAACACCATTTTTAATCGCACAGCACACCCGGCCGAATATGCGATAAATATTTCGTCTTTCTGGCGAGTTTGATGTCCCCTCAACGACGGAGACGATTTAGCAAGTTTAGAAGCCGAATAAGAAAGAGTTTTCGAGCTGCCAAAAGGTGGAAATTTTCATTTAGAGTGCGTAAAAGAACTTCAACATTTCGGGTAAGCCACATATTTGTTCAATATTATAGTAATTTAACGTCACAATTACAGTTAAATTGCCCTCGTTCCGCATATTTAGAAAGAAACTTGGATCTTTGTTGATCTGTTCATGTTTAATAGTTTTATTATTAAATTCATGCCCCCTTGTGAAACACTTTGGCCGTCATAGTTTCTGTTTTTTTATTCTTATGTGACGCGTCTCCTGAAAAATGTTATCCTCACAACGAAAGACGTCTTAACGAATTGTAGTATTTAAGCGAATTCCAGCGGTGTAAATCCGTTGTTGACCCCATTCTTCTCACGCTGAAGAATTTTAACTCTGTTTTTGCGGTACGCAGTTGGACGTTATACGAATAAATTGCATTTATTAAACCTATGTTTTCAGACCAGGAAATATCAGAAATTCCTGCCGCACAATTTATATCTCTGGAAATTCTAGCTTGTATGTTGCTCGATCAGTCAATCAGCACGTACTTATCGCCTTTTTAGTGTCTAAAACAAATTCGTCTGTGTGATTATCATCAAAACACACTTATTAGGCGCAGTCGCTACTTTGTCGTCAGCGGTTATTTCAGAAGTAACTCTCCATGTCACGATTTTTATATACGTTTTAGACTTCTTTAAGTTATCTTTAGAGGGCCACTGTCATTAACGAATGTCATCATTTATGAGCCAATCCGACGCAACATTATAATTCGGCGGAAATTTACACGTACGCGTAACAATTTAAATCTCGATTATTAAACAATCACTAATGAGCTAAGGGCAGTAGACTTCGCAGATGGCTGAGCGAGAAATTTTCACACCTATGTCTATCGTCGCTTCCGATTGGCTTATAAACGGTGATATTCGCAACCGCTAAAACATGCGCAAACTGTGATACTCTCCACTTAATTTTTTGGCTTTTCAGTTGTAAAGTAAATACAGTTTTTTCGTATGCGTGCGTTTTAGTCGCTGATTAATCACAAGTGGGGACTGAAAGAAAACGACAATGACATATACCTTCAGTGTACTCTTGAAATTTGCGTAGATATTCACAAGTATGTTTTGAAGGTGGAGAGAGCACAGCCTCCAAAATGGTAGAAGCTATAGTTAAGCTTTATGGCCTCGTCTTGGAAGTGTCATACCGCGGTCTTAATGAATTTTCAGATACACGATCGAATGCATTCTTTCAGTTGTTTTCTCATTCTTACAGTTTTAAGGAAGTGCTAGGCAAAATTGCAAACGGACTCCACAAGTGCCAAACTTCTTTGTATATGTTTGTCTTTTACCTTTTCTTACATCACGCCTTTTTTAATCGCCGATGGTTCTTATTAGTGTTTGTAGACTGTAACTTACAAACACTTTTTGACTTGATAATGACGTTTTGCTAACCGTGCCGTCGAAAGGGACGACGTCGTATCTAGCAAACTTTTTAATCTTAAAGGGCAGTGTCACGCTATTTTAGTCAAACTTCAAAACACTAAAAGACGTCCTTGCATCAATGAGAACCAAAAAATAATGCTGTACGTTTGTTGGCAATGACCATTGAGGTGCACTGAAGCTATTCTTTGTTGTTTGCAGCCAAGGATAGAGAGGATGTAAATGGATTGAAACTTGAAAAAAAACATTGTCTTCAGAAGGAAAGCAAAAATTAAATACGAATAGTTCTTTGTGTCATAAATATATTTCATATCTTGTGAATGGGTTGTCAGGGATGTTGTACGTGTGATCTAAAGTACTAACTTATACCCGACTCCCAACAACTAAACACGTTTAATTAAACCAGGTTTAACAAAATAAAAATGAGCAACGGAAGGCTGAAAGATTGACTTTTACGTAGGGTTCATGTAAGTTCTAATGTGTGTCTTCATTGTGTTGAATTTGGAGTCTACATTATTTCAGGTAGTATCTTGTATCAAGAAAACAATTTTAAACCACGTTTAACTAAACAGCTTTTAAACGTGTTTAAGCTTTAGTGTGAATGCAGTATAATTTAGATTTGTACCCATTTTTGACCCAAAAACAGCAAATTAAGGGTGACCGTGCCCCTTAAAAAAACGTTTTAAAGAAATATTTTGTCGCAATTTTTTATAATTTAACTCTCCCGTTTGATGAGTTTTATTCATTCCTATTCTTTATCCGTAATTTACCTTCCCTTTTTTCTGTACCCTCCCTCTCAGTCTACTGTCAACTTGATTTAAAGCACACAATGTCAAGAGAAAACGTGAGAAAACTGTCAGCAAGTCTCATTCAATCGCATTTGTTGAGGTGGCACTGGTGAGCTTAATGGTCATGATCTTGTAATGATCATTCTTGTGCAGTGCAGCATTGTTCACCGAAGGCAAGCGCTTTGGCGCTCCGCGTTGCTTATTTATATGAGTTACGGTTAGTTCTTTGTGTCAAATGATTCGAATTACGATTGTCTCTGAAGTCTCAAATTACGGAAATCAACAACTCTCTGATACTCAATTCAGAAAGTGAATTGGGTGGGAGGGGGGAGGGGTGTAAAATCCTGCACGTGGCGTTTACGATAGCAACTTGCTAATGTAAGCCGTGCGGCTAATTCGTTGTTTTGTAATTTCAGGTTCAGCATGTGGTTGAATGTGAACGCATTTTGTCCAGTTTGTTGGAGAAGACACCCGAAACCCACCGCGATTACAGTGAGCTTAGCAAGGTAGCGGGAAGATTTAAACAGGTGTGTTTTGTACAACTGACTGTATTGTCTAGTGACCTAAAAGTTGGCTGGTTAAAACAAGCCCGCGCTAACTTCATTTCTAGGGTCTGCAGTTTGTCCAGAATGCACCTTACTAGTGCGCACTCAACTTTGACATCCAACACAAAGTGTCCCTTTAAGTCAAAGCCTTTGCTACCTATTTCCGACAATACGGTAAGGGTAAAGGTTAACGTTATTTTTAGCTTATGGTAAATGCAGCTGTTTATCAGTACTTGAGGAACAGCATTTGGGAGACACTTTTAACTTCTTACTAATCGAGCGCGAGAGCCGTACTGGGGAATATTTGCCCGAGGTCGTGGCAGTACGGACCTCGCTGCGCTCGGTCCGTACAACTTGACGACCGAGGGCCAATATTCCCCAGTACGGCTCGAGCTAGGTCGGTTAGTAAGTAGTTTATTATATGGCTTTTTAATTACCTTTTGCTTTGTTTTTGCAAGCCCGTAATCGGCCCGTGGGCATTACGGGAGAATAATGCCCTACAATTCAGTCACAATTAGCCAATCAGAGCGCGCGTTATATCGGCTACAAACACAAGCCACATAATAATTGACATTAATATTCACGGTCTGTTTTCCGAGACACTAGTGATGTTGAAGTCGGGGAGAAGAGCAAGGGACACTTCGTGACGCTTATTGAAATCCGGGTGCAGCTAATCACCGGCATTTCTGGGCATCTGACGGTCTTTTCTGGACCGCTTCAGGATTACTAAGAAGGAAGACCCAGGGATCTACATTTCTCGTCCATTCTTCTTTGACGAAGTGTCTTTGTTGCGCCTCAAAGTCTTTGATACCGAGCCTAAGCCTCACGAGCCTTAAATTGAAATTTTGCAATGGCGTATAGATTTTGAGTATAAAAATGTGTGTGACCTTGCAGATAGCGTGACCGCGTGGCTGCCGGCGAAAGTGCAAGTTTTCACTGAAGATACTTCGGCGTGCGTTTCTCGAATGTCCCGAAACATTTCTGGAACAAGATTTTTCTCTGTATCGTCAAAAGAAAGACAGACATTTAATGGAGAAAAGCTTTACTATTTTTCTTCTTGTCATAAAATCATGTCAAAAAGATAATGACCAAAGCAGAGGGAAACATAGTTACGTAGGATTCAGTGATACTTGTATCAGTGGGTCAGGATTAACTGGGGTCCAACTGAGGCTTGAAGAAGGGTGGACATAATTCATATCCTGATTGTTGCTATTCGTGGGCTGAGTACGGTATGTGCCAGTTCTTATGACTCGGTTTCCCTGGTTTCTCTACTGCTCCACCTGTGAGGGCCGTTTGGGAGAATACACAAACCGGGAAATGTCTCAATTTTCATGTAAAAGGCAACAAGAAATTGTCTGGAAACATCAGAGATGGCCTTGAATTTACCTGCTAAATTTGAGGAAAACGCATTTCCGAGATTGAATCTACATTTCAAAAATTTCCATTGGAACATGCCCCCGGACCCCCCTTGAAGGGACACGTCATAGGCGTGTCCAACTGGGCCTTTTACCCA
The DNA here is from genome assembly GCF_036669935.1 of Montipora foliosa. Taxonomy (NCBI): domain Eukaryota; kingdom Metazoa; phylum Cnidaria; class Anthozoa; order Scleractinia; family Acroporidae; genus Montipora; species Montipora foliosa. The sequence continues at coordinate 4,853,471 of NC_090871.1, forward strand.
AATTAAGTACCCGCCTGTTAAGTGCACATAACCTATCGTCTTTACAAAATTGTAGCTACATCCCTGCTATTATGTTAAGCGTAGTTGTCGTCAGGTTCTTGCCTTTATGTTTTTGTCATTCCAACCGGAATTTCATTTACAAAAGCCCGTTGAATTTTTTAGGTGGTGAAAGAAAAAGAGGAGGAAGTACATGATGCGGAGAATGAGGTTTGAAACGTTTTTTGCTTTCCTTGGGCCAGTAGCCGCTCTCGCAATTTGCATTCTCCGGTTTTTTGTCTTTTCAGCGGTTGTAATATTTCCTCGTTTTGTTTTGCTTGTATGAATTATTGGGCCATGTCCGGTGGTGCGTGATTATTTTTTCTTACACTTGGCGCATGTTTCGTGATTCTATTTTAAGTCCTAATTGCTTTATAACACTTGTCTTAACTCGCGCACGGAGATGTTAAAACCCAGCATGCCTTTGTCTCATTTGTGTCGTACGTAATTAAATTTATTGTAATCAATAAGGTGTTATCTTTTCATCTTCTTTAAAAAAAAAAGATTAATCCCGAAGGCTTGTAATGTAATAAGATTGTCTTATGTATGTGTTAACTTTTTAACTTTTGTGATTCACGTTGCCTCTTGTAGCGATATACGCAAATCTATATGTGTAAAAATGTATTTTTTCCAAAGTAGTAGGATAGATGGTTTTCAATGCAGTGCAATTTTGAACCTTTACAAGCCGTGTGACTCGTTCTTCTAACAGGTGCATATCGATCAGACTTGTGCAAAGGTCAGCTTGAAAATGTGCGGTACATTGATCGATGACCTTAGCATAAAGTCAAACGTAGTCACAGTATGAACCGGAAACTGTTGCTGTTCACATTTGTAATACCGAAATGGAACAGTGCAATATCGGGCAATTTTCTTTCAGTGTACTTTCTAATTTTCTATTTGTATTGCGTTTGTTTTACCTCTTGCTGGAAGAAACTGCACCAGGCTTAACTCTCCCGCTTCAATAAAAATTGATAATTTCTTTTAAAAGTCATATGAAAATATATCTTTATTAAAAGTTTTGTGACTCTTTAAAGTCTTAATTTGTACCAGAAGGTTTTCGTGCGCCTTGGAATTTTTGGTAAATGTTCAGACGTCAAAATGGCCAAATATGGCACAATGCTGTTATAGTGGCCGATAAATATGCTAAGAATGGAGCTCGCAAGCCTTGTGCGTAGCACGGGATTTCTTTTCGTTTGCTGTTTGTTCAGGTGATACAGTAAGCTAAGATAGTACTGATATCCCGTCGTATTTATGAAACATGGCTTGGCTGTTCAATACATTCCAAAAGAGTTGGAAAGTATTAAAAAAGGTCTGTTGGTCAGTTAAAGAAATGAAATGGTTTGCGCGATTTGAGGTGAACTGGAGCTGTGGTGGATCCGTGAAGCGTAAAGTAAGTGCCAGGGCGTTGATACGGCCGACTGAAGGCCAGTATGATATTTAATATATTCTGCTCATTTTTGTACTTGCTTTTTTATAAATTAGTTGACGAGATACGTCGAATTTGCAGCAAAAAGAATCAAACGTCAAAGTGTTAGTTCAATGCCAAATTTTATTTTTGGAATCCTACCGAGGCGACTGTAAACTTTGACCGGCTTCTTCAAGTTACCCTATCTACATTTTAGGCACTCCCAGCCTGAAGCAAAATATAAGAGTCAAATGGTTTTGATAGCACAAGTGTTACAATTATTTTTAAAGGAACATCTTTCGATGTTTCAAACAACATCATCAGCCTCAGTGAGTATAACAGTAAAATCTTTACAAGATGATCCATATATATAGGTATCAGTACAATGATTCTTTACAGATGAGCTGTTCGTTGCAAGCAGATAAGTTCAAACTAACCAACAGTATTGAAGATTGCTGCTCTTCACAAAAATGTGAGAGATATTGTTGGGTATATTTAATTGATCGATATTACTTTTAAAAACGGTAACTCGTATAGCTTTCATAAAATGACGAAAAATGTTCTTGTAGTTCATGTTAGGTTGGAATTCTGCCTAGAACTTTGATTTTTCACCGGTCAATTCGCCCGTTGATTTTTTTCACCGGTCAATTCGCCCATTGATTTTTTTCACCGGTCAATTCGCCCGTTGATTTTTCACCGGTCAATTCGCCCATTGATTTTTCACCCGTCAGTAGACCTTTTTTCGCCTTGTACATTTTGTTTTCCCAATGCAGATCATGTGATAATACTCAGGATGTTTGGTCCTTTGTTTTGTTCCTTAAAAAGAGTGCATGCGAGCATGAATATGTCTGCATGCACTCTTTTTAATGAACAAAACAAAGGATCAAACCTCCTGGACCCGGTTGTTCGAAAGCCGATTAAATTAATCCAGGATTAGCGTAAACTTTTGTTTCATATTTTCAACTTTTTGATGTAAGTTTCTTTTGCTTATTTTTGTTTTCCAGGATTGAGTTCATCTAATGTAAAGTTTTGCCGAATATCAGCGTTAAACAACATTTGGGAGTAGAAAAATAATTTTCTTGGTTAATTTTTAATCTGGGATTAGCGTTAATCGGCTTTTGAACAACCGGGCCTTGAGTATTATCACATAACCTGTACTGGGAAAACAAAGTGTACAAGCGAAAAGGTCTATTCACCCCTTGGGCCAAATAGACTACGAACAGTCCCTCTTTCGCCTCTTCGTTAATCGAGCGCGTGAAGAGAAGGAAGTCAGGCACGAAAAAACAAATGGCCGCGCGAAAATTGGCCATTTTTTTCGTGCCTGTCTTCTCCTTGTGGTCGACTAAGTAAGCGGCGAAAACAGGGACTGCTCGTAGTATAGCAGCCAAATCACCAGCTTATCATCCTTGTCACGGGAATATTACACCGTTTAACATCACCGATCGGTTGCGCATACGGTTTTTATTTCGGAAAACAAGCTTTTGCGGGGTCCAAAATTATTTTATACAAACGATGTTTTGACTCTTTTGTGGAATGTAACCATTTCTGATGTCAGATCAGGAATGTTGCCTTTCACGTGAGGGCATGGCTATCACGTTGGTGTCCCACGTTAATCCTCCACACTAAACAGTTGTTTTTGGGAGCGAAAGAAATTAAGGGTTTGTATGAGGACGCTTTGCCCTTCATTTGCGTTATTTTTTAAGTTTTGAAACGCTGTAACGTTTTTCCCTTATAAGATTTAAAAGTCCCAAAAATGTCTATCGTAGCTTGCTTGTTCTGCTCTCAGTAACTTTAAAAGTCTCACAAAAAAGTCTTTTTTGCCCCGGGGGCTTTATCATTGAAAATTTCGCGGGAGGGCGGAAACTTCCCGCTTCGATACAAAAGTATGGAGTTTTCGAGTTTTCAAATGATTATAATTTTGACCTTAAGTGACATTTATCTGATAATTTGCGTTGTGGCTAAGTGAAACATGACATTTTTAATTTCTGGGATTTACTTTTTATAGCCGGATGTCTGAAGCTCATGACAATTAATTTTATTACTAAAATGCGTTTTTCTGTATTTCTTTAACGTCGAGAACATAATTGCCTCTTTGACTAAAAATGCGCTAAACATTAAGCGATATTAATTTTTCATACCCTTTCTAACCCTTGTCTTTTTAGTTTTAGTTCATACTTAAAAATACCAAAGCACTGAGTTATGAATAAAATAAATGTAGTTAGATAGAAGTGATCGTCGCACGTATCTGGACAATTTAACCCGGCGGCTTCAACGAGATTCGAAACTATGACCTCTGCGATGCTGCACAGTTGGGAGAAAGTCAATTTGTTGGGCTCATTTTTTGCCGAACAAATTGACTTTCTCCCAACTGAGTTTTTCAGATGTCTTTAAAAGACAATTCATCAAATTGTTCAGATAAGTACGAGGATTACTTCTCCCTTTCGACACTGAGTTCTGTAGAGTTGACTATATTGGTTAAGTCTGTTCTGGACTTGTGAGGAAACCCCCAGTTTTAAAAACCGTGTTTTTCAGTTTTTTTTTTTTTTTAAGTTTCCACGCCGGTCAACTTGTTCTGTATTTGTAACTTTTTTAGTTTCTTGTTAAATTGTCACTGACGCTACGCTGTTAAGGTAACGTGATTGGTAACTAAATAATGGCTTGAGCATCGCGTTGACGTGAAACAGCAAAATTAACCAAATCAAAAATACCATAATATTCTTTGATTGTCTCCAAAAGTTTTCATAAGCATTTTTTCCGGTTTCTCTTGGGACCATTATAAGTCCCGAGAGAAAATAAAAACAATGCTTATGCAAAATTTTGGAGGGACAAACAAAGAGTGTTATGGTGTTTTTTATATTGGCAGAAACCCATAAGGGTTGAAACGTGCCGGTAAACGCACGTTCACAGCTTCCGAATATTCAGTGCGAACTGATTGGTTGAATGTTTCAGTGCTAAGTACCATATTTGGAAACCCCTAGCTCTTGTTGTTCCAAATATGGTACTTAGCAAATTGAATATTCAGAAGCTTGTTTCCCAGTACACAAGGGGCCGTTACACGTTTCAACCCTTATGGGTTTCTGATATTGGGAAATGGCAAACGACTGGCTGGTAGTTTAAGCCCAGGGCCAAACGAGAGTGCGAGTTGATGAGAGTTGAAAACTCTCGCTCTCGTTTGCCCAGGAATTCTCGTCCACTCTCGGGTACTCTCGTCGACTCTCGAGAGCTCACATCGACTTTGAACCTGCTCAAATTTTTCATGAGAGTTGGCGAGAGTTTTGTTTCGGTTGGCGTTTGAGCGAGAGTTTCACGGTCAGCATTTACTGTTTTTTTCCAGCGGGCTCAGATTAAAAAGGGAAAAATAATATGGCGTCGGATTCGGGGACCAAGGACAATCGAAAGGACAACGCAAAGGCTTTTTCAAAAAAAGTGGACTCACGAGGAAATTTTGGCACTGATTGACTTATACGAGGCAAAGCGTTGCGTCTGAGATGTTTCCTCCAAAAACTATCACAGTAGGGAAGTGAGAGCCAACAAAACATAAGCTTTAGAAAGAAAACATGCTGAATCTTGTTTGCGCAAAAAATTAAATTTACCGGTCTGGCTAGCTGAATATACCGGCTGGCTAGTCGCCATATTTACGCCAGAAAGGGTTTTCCTAGGGGGGTTACCAGGCTCTCTTCTTTTTTTGGGCGTGAAACTTTCGACAAACTCTCGTCAACTCTCGCTCGCGTTTGGCCAACTTTCGATCACTCTCATCGACTCTCAAGACTTTCAACTCTCTTCAACTCACATGAACTCTCTCTTTCCTTTTGCCAGGGCTTTATTCTAACTTCCTTTTGAAAAGCTGCCCAATATTTGTAGATAACAGGAAATAGAAATGAGCTTAAATGGAATAAGTTTCTTTCATTTTTCAGCCGAACGTTTCCCGTTGCCGTAAACGTGATGTTTAATCTCTCTAACATGTTGCTTCCATGCATTTGGACAAAAATTGTCTCGTATTCTCAATGAACAGTATTGAGTAGCGCCATGAATTTTATTCTCTCTCTCTCTTAACTGCGTGTGAATTAAATTTCTTGAGAGCGTAAGTAACTTTAATACTGAACTTTCACGTATATGTTTTCTATCTTTATATCGCCATCTGTACTGCCTTTCTGTTTTGTGGCGTCTAAATTAAGAAAAAAAAAAGTGTTGAAAGGGTTCAAGTAATTGAATTGGAAATCTATTTTTATTTTAAAGAGCGAAGTCAGTCATTTCTTTGTTGTTAAGTTTTGAACAAGGTGACTGAATTCAATTTGTTTGTTAGGTTTCGTATCATTTTACTGCTTTACATTTGAAAAATCTAGTACATTGCAAAGGAAGACCATGTTGTTGCCTGTTGGTGAACGATGCCTTCATAAGACGGTCGTCTATTGTCCAAATCTTTTTCGGTGATTGGATTAATTTCCTGTGATCAAAAGAACTGAAGGATTTCTTTGTTCTGCATCATAAAAAGGCTTAAAACTCTTCCTCAAAAAGTTGTTTTTAATGGGTTATTGTCGTATTGCCCGTTACTTTAAAGAGTTCGATTTGTGGTGAAGATAACTTTGACCAGTGCCCGGATTTTTTATTACCGCATAGCGCAAATCCTTCCGATTTTCATTCTTTAAAAAGGTTAGCGTGTAACCTTAACGCATGCTGAGGAGCAGAAATGAATCCATAGTTATCAGAAACTTCTTTCCTCCCATCGATTGCATGCAATTTGTTTTTCCCTGATAAAGAGGTTTCGTTCTTGGAATATTTCCTACTTCTCATTATCTCTGGTTTGCTCAGACAGAGCACTTGCTTTTTCATTGACTTTTTAACATTTGACATCTTCCTTACACTAGTCTATGTGGTTATCTTCACTTTAGGACCTTTCGCCGTTTTCTTTCTCATATTTAAGTATGGTGAATGCAAAACCCGCGTGTGAGAGCGTTGAAATGGTGTGGTTTGTTGTGTTGATGTGCGTGTTACTCATGCGTGTTAACCCTCAAACGTCTTGACCTTTCAAGATCATCGAAGCTATCTACTTGTAAAATTCCCGACACTCAGTCCTTGATGATCCAAAATAGCATGCGATGATGTCGATTTTTTTTTTTTTGCATTATTTGAATAGCGTTCTTCTGTTGTGAACAGAGTGTACCTACAACTCGTTATATTTGAGCATCCAACACGTTATCCATTTTATTTCAGGCCCACGCGACAGCAATACTACTTTAAAAACAATTTAAGAAATGCAATCATTCCGTATCAATTCCTAGATAGTGTTGAAACCCGACCGTCCATATTAGTTTCTCTCGGGTTCGGCGCCTGTTTCGACTGAAATAACATTATAAGGGATTTCAGTGGCTTAGGGCTGATTCTCTTGTGGGATTAATCTTTTTCATTCCTTCGGAAAGGCGAGGAACGTAGACTCACTCCTCAAACTTCACAAACTTTCCTGGAACGTCAAATATCGTGTATGAATCTGCACCGGATCGGGTTAATCGTTCATTCCAAAATCCGCAACGGAAGTTTCCGTACAAGAGTTTGGGTGCAGCAAAATGACCTAATCTAGTCATTCTGGTGATGACCCTCTGAAAGGTTTAACAACTCAGTGAGCTGAGTGTGTTTTGTGTGGCAGTTTGCTGTACAAATTGTTGCTGATTGCATGAGTTGTGTTGTATGCCGGGTGAGAGTAATTGTTAGGGAGCCATCTTGATGGTGTTCAATAGACTTCCTCATTTACGGAATATGACGACCAAAGCTCCTCTCCGCACCGCTCAATCGCCGTCTTACGCTGTTTCTTTGAGCGTTATACCTTCTCATAGTCCTTTGGTGGTTCGGAGAGCGATCAAAACACGAACAGATCATGAACAGGTAGATATACAAAGCATTGAATACTTAACGTGTTTGTCTCTGAAACAGTATGCACTTGATGAAATATTTTGTAATGGATATGAAAGAGCTATAAACGGTTGCTTAATGAGAAATTAAAGTACCCAGTGATTGTGGAATTGGAACGGCTGTGGTTAGATTAGGTAATGTGGAACATTTTCACAGCGTAAATGTTGAAGTTAACGAGAATTTTTCACTGAGTGATTTTAAGCTTAGAATGTTCACGGTGCCCTCACTGCCATTTAGTGTGATATTTGATTGATATGTCGAGACCAAGCGCTTAAATAGACCCCGCAAGTCCGACCGCAATTCGCCGCGGAAGTGCTTCTCTTAAAAACCACCTTTCTTGTTACCCTGTAACCAGTTTGCTCTATCATTAATTCTATGCTTTTTTACTTAAGTTTTTTTTATAACACCTTGATCAACAACGATATGTGTGTATTAACAAAGAACTTATTAATTTCTTCCTCTCAATATGGTTGAAGAGAATTTCCAACGTTGTATGAGAATTCAGAAAAACGTTTCAAACCGGAATTGTCTGCCTTTGAAAACCACTGTTTCTTCAATTCATCCATTTTTTATTTTCCTTTCGATATGATTTTTGCCGTGATTTTTGCCAAGAATATATCGCGAAGTCTATGTATTGATCGACCCAATCTTTGTTATCATTATGATCCCGCTGGGTTATATTCCCCTCAAGCATGATTTATGAGAATATAAACACTGATAAGGAATGCATAATCCGGCACTTGTTTGTTAGCTGTTCGTAAACACGACCAGATGTTTTAACTTGTTTACTTTATCTCCTTAGTGTCACAGTTTAGGGTTTAAAATTATAATTAAGTTGGAGTACTTCATGGTCAATATATGTAAGGAACGATTTTTTCCATTTCATTTGAATGGTCAGTGGCCCTTGAAAATTGTATGTTCTTAGTTAAAAGTAACTTTTCTAAAGTGGTTGCTTTTATAGATGCCATGCTATGGCTGAAAGAGAGAGCCGGAACTTTTTCAAATAGAGAACGCAACCCTCTAATTTACAAACGCACTTTGACAAGTTGAGTGAGGAAATTATTTCTAAGTTATGTTGGGTGTGTGAAAGGAGGAAACTTGTTCCATTGGTTGAGGCGCTGGATTTCCGTGCGGTTGACCAACTGGAATTTTCTTTGTCATTGTAAACAGCCACTGAATTGTTTGCTTCTTGTCATCACGGCTTCTGAACTGCTGTTCCGTTTACCACAAGGTTTACTTTCCATACACCGCCCCACAACTTGTAATATGAGCTTTGAATATTACTCTATAAATATAAAGCGTATACACGTGACGTCACAGATGCTATGTGGGTGTTCCAAGACAAAGAAACAACGGCTCCTTCGTGTCGGGGTTTTCGCTCACTGATCACGTGATAGAAAAGCCTAACTTCAGTCTGATCTTTAGTCGGGTACTCTTGGGTCAGTAGTCTCGATTCGCGTCTATATTTTGTAAAAAAGAACTAATTGCGTATATTTAGAAATGTAACATCAGTTTGAATTCCTTTCTTCCAATAATTGATAAACGGGTTATGTAATGTTTACGAGAAGATATGATGTATTATGAACCTTTTGTTTAAATACGCTGCATAATAAGATGCATTCCTTATGCCTCTCGTGAACTTGAACGCATGTGACCTTCAAGTGACCTCAACTTGTTCTGTACATTGCTTTTGACCAAGTTAGCATTTAATGTAACTATTGCCGAGATGTGTAATACATAAGGCGTGTTTTGTATGGCATCACTTTCGCATTTTTACATAGAGGACCATCAATTTTTCCCTTACCAATCAAAAAATGATAACGGTATGATACGGTAAGTTCCAAAACTGATTCTCAAGGTTACATTTTAAGTTTTTAGTATTTGCCAAAAAGGCGGTTGTTGTTCATTGCAGTGACAATGGCTGGCAACTTAACGTTTTCTCATTTCATCTTTACCTACTAATTCCTTGTTTTCATATGCGGAACATATGTGTTACATCCATGTCAAGCGAGGGTAAAATGATTGGTAAGATGCCAAAAATTCTCTGTCAGGCGAGGTCATCCTGTTGAGAAAGTGTGTTTAGCTAAGTTGTCTCTATAAGCGTTTTTTCGTATTTTTTGTAACGATGTCTCTCTGCTCAGTTTATGAAACGATCAAGTTTTCAGGAAAATAGAGTAAACAATGACTCTCGTATTCAGTAATAATATCAATTATATTTTTGTGTTTCACAATTTGCGTTGTTATATTCGTAGTTAAAGTGAAATTCTGTTTTCCTTTTGACGCACTGTTCCAAGTTGAAAGCCCAGACGACAAAATGACGATATCATCTCCCCGGTGAATTGTTACTACTTAAATCTTTTATCACTCCGTATATTCTTCTTACGTTGTCAGTGACTAAAACGGGGTAAATAAAATCGCAAAAGTTCACCACTCTTTCTAAAAATGATGCATAGAACATGTACTATTAATTCATGCTTTAAAGGCTATTTTCAAAGTTTTATTTTAACTATATTGTGTGCATTTTTGTCTCACTTTTTTGCGTTTTATTTTTTTATGTTTTGTTAGTGCAAACTTTACGATATTCAAGACAGATTCCCCAGCGACAATTTATGCCTCTCAGAGAAACAGAATTCTTATGTAAGTACACTTTTTGGAGTAAATATT